>NW_017731410.1:2228698-2230814 GCF_001890085.2 Hipposideros armiger
CATGGATTTACTGGGTAACATTTCAGGAGTCACTGGTTACTTCATTTCAAACTTTCCAGGACTTATATGGAATTCCACAATCACTACCCTAGGGAGAAGAATATGGAACTGTGAGGAAATTCATTTCAATTTAGTAACTTTTTTTAGGAACTTATTTGCCAGGTACAGGACTAAACTCTTGTGATATATACGATTTCAGAGAGCCAGGATTTAAGCGAGACTGTGGAGTATACATATATAATTAAATTCATAATACATACAAAAGTAAGTTTTTTTGTTGTTTTGTTTTTAACCAAAGGAGTCAGGAGCCAAGAAAGATGGAAAATTGGTTCTGAATAAAAGGGATGAGAAAGAATGGCAGGTAATATAAAATTCAATTGGAGCCTCGAAGTTGAATGTTAAGAAACGGAGAAAAGGGAGAAAGCCATTGTAGGCAGAAAAAAAACGCTGGGGATTAGCGAACAATGGGAGAGGCAGGTCAGTAAACAGGTGAATTTGGCCCAAGTGTAGTATGTACAAGAGGTAGGAATGGTGAGACGGACTGCGGAGTCAGGTTGGGGTTCAATTAGGAGTTTAAGAGCTAAGGTGCTTGAACTTTATTCTATAGACTTGGAAAGATTCTCAGCAGATCAATCCTGCGTTTTAGAAAGAGAACTTTGATATAGTGACAGGCATTTCTCAAAAATGAACAAAGTAGGCCTTTCATTTCAAACAAAACAACTGATAGTGCCGTCAATGATAAAATTCAAACTTTCTAATGAAAATGAGAATTTTGGAAAATGTGTATCCCCCAGCATGAGCTTGACAGTTTCCCAATATGGAAAGACTTTTCTGATGAGATAGGTAATGATATGATTTTTTTTATATATTGTGTCATGAAATGTGTCGACAGTTGGAAGAGCTACATAACTCAGTGAGCCAATATATTCCAAATAACCGATGCCTGATGGGATGAAATCCTGCATGGATAAAAGGTCTGTGCTCAATAGGCCAATTAATTTTAATGCACTACATGTTGGAGGAGGTCATCGAGAATACACAATTTCTGATTAACCCACAGCTGGACGCAGGCAACCGGAGACCCCTTCCTCCCTCCCTAGTCTTTGGAATGCACCTTCTGCCCACTGTTCCCACACTAGGAGCTACTTCAAGAACTCAGCCTTGAGAGAGTAATGTGTTACAGAGACCATCTGGATGGTATACATGACTGAGCCCTGTTAAGATCTCAATAGAAACTTTTAAGATTATGGTAGGTGGATACAGAGATCCACAATTACATCCTGTTTTTCCAACAGCATATCTGTGTGATGCCAGATTAATTCATATAATTTCACTGAAACTGCATATCACAACAAATGGAATGCAGAAGCAGATATGAGAATCCAAGTGTTTATTTGTAAGCCAGACATCAAAAAGGTTTGCAAAAATATAAAATAATGCAACTCTCATGAATTATTTTTTATTTTGGGAAATATAGTTATTTTTCATTAAATATGCTATTTGTGTTAAAAGTCAATAGCCTCATTATTATTTTTAAATGAATTAACATATAAATATTGGAAAATTTATCTGTTTCAACTTCTTATATGGTAAATTTTGGTAGAAATAATTCACACAAACAGAAATTCTTTGGGATCCTCAATATTTTTTCCCACTTTATTAAAGTATAACTGACAGTTACAAAGTATACATACATGTTTAAAATGCATAAAATTATGTTTTGATATTTAAAACGTACAAAGTTATGTTTTGATATTCATATACAATTGGAAATGATTACCACAATCAAGCTATTTAACATATCCATCATCTCACAGTTATTTTGTGTGTGTATATGTGTGGTGAAAACACTTAAGATTTACTGTCTTAGCAAATGTCAAGTATACAATATAGTACTATTAACTATAGTCACCATGCAGCGATTCCCTGAACTTATTCATCTTATAACTAAAAGTTTATACCCTAAGACCAACATCTCCCTATTTTCTTTGCCCCCAGGCCCTGGGAGCCATCATTCTATTCTCTGTACTATGATTTGACTTTTTTAGATTCCACATGTAAGTGAGGTCATATAGTATCTGTCTTTCTCTATCTGGCTTATTCCACTTAGCATAAT
>NW_017731410.1:2231358-2234808 GCF_001890085.2 Hipposideros armiger
CACACACACACACACACACACACACACACACACACACACACACACACACACTCCTACACAACTGTGTGTGTGGACTTTTAAAAATCTTTTAAGATTATTTAAAAGGTTATTCAAACTGTAAACGTGAAACGTCAAGACTTATCAAATTGTACAACTTAAGTAGGTGCAGTTATTGCATGTCAATTATACCTCCATGTAGCTGTTAAAGAAAAAACAAATATAATCACTGTTAAAATCTTATACTTAAAATATATGTATGGCAGGGATTTGTGCTAGGGCTGGAGCTGAGATTTAGTCATAAATGTCATGTGGAATTAGGTCGTTGGGAAAGGAGAAGGTGGAGAATGGAAAAGAACAGAAACCAGAGTACAAGGAAATATGGTTTGAAAAACTCTGAGCCGGACTCAGAAACAAAGCCAAGGGTCAGGAGGAGATAGTATTACTGGATATAATGTGTTAAGTTATCTGAATGCTTTGTGACCCAGTTACCCCGGACACAGGTAGGCACCCTGAGAGAGAGGGAGGGACGAATGGCTGCAGGTAAATCTCACTGGATCATGGAGCATCTTGGGGCATAAGTAATCCCTCTAAGATAATGGCAGTCTGAAGGGAGGTGCAGCCTCTTCGTTTTAAGGTAGACTCACAAGCAGACCTGAAAGCATGAAGTCGGAAGCCATCACAAGTTGCGCAATCCGACCGTTTAGTGGTGGAGGAGAGCGTGGGCCTCTACCAGCAGACACCAGCAGCAGCCGGGACCGATCTTTGAGCGCTTGTGTGTAAGTCGTAACCCAGGGATGCGATAAATAGTTCAGGGGTTGAGGGCCTTACATATACACAGGGGAGCCATGAGGGGAGGACACTTGGGCATTTGCATGAATGGGATCTCATTTGTACTCAGAGGCTGGCAAGGCTGGCACGTTTTAGTTAACAAAGGTGTGAAAGCCACTACCTCTATGTATATGTCATGGGCCACAACTCTGAGAAGGAAATGAATTGCATAATGATGGCCTACCACGTGAAAATATGTGGTTTTCAGGGCTTTAAAAAATGTGTTCCCCTCAAATTTAAGCCTTGAAACATCTTCAATTACCTTCAGATCTCGAGGTTTTTGATGGCACAAGCCACCTTCCATATAACTGTATTTTCATAAAGGTTCATGCTGATTCTAAAGAAAATGGGCCTCATTCCACTGAATGGCATAAACCAGGCTGAACTTCCATGTTCTCTGCTCTTATGCCTCAAACGCTTTCAGCTTTAGCAAGACTCCTAAAACAATGTGTGGTAGTCGGGTTTCAAGCCCACTGAGGGCAGCCAGCTAACATATCGGTTCTCACCACAGTGCTTCGCTCATTACATTGCAGATGGTAAGTGCTAAATAGATGTGTTGGCGAACGAATGAATGACAAAAGTGAAGTCACTGCCAGATTCTCAACTTAATCCAAGTGAAGTACCATGTTAGAAATCACAAGAATTTGTGAGAAAGCGACAGGTAGGAAGTCTGGAAGGGCATTATGCAGGAAACTTAGACAGAAATACTAGAAGACCATGAAATGCACCAAAGCGTGTTAGCCAGGAATAGAAGCTTTGCTTTCTCATATACCATAATAGGAGATGTAGACGCAGGAAAGATTCAGATCGTGATCAAGACTGAGATGCCTGGCAACACTGAAGTTCAAAATCTTTTGAAGCTCACCCATCTTCACTGATTTCATTCTTTTGATGATGTGTAAACAAAGCTCACTGGCCTGCCAGTCAAATAAATCCTAATGGCAAAATTGGCTCACTTTGACTTTTTTGATGTTAAACATTTGAAATTCATTTCCATCTAAAAGGACAGACTCCAATCTAATGGTGCAATGAAAATTACTTCAAATAAAATAGGAGTTAGTGTCAGTCATAGGAAGCACTAAAAGTTCAATTGCAAAGTGGTTGAGAAAGGAGGGGAGGAGGGGGTCTTGGCTTCAGAAAAGAATAAAAGCTACCTAAAGAATCAAAGGTTGTAATGTTCTTGGCAGAGAGCTTTAAAGAAAAACAAAATTTCGTTGTGAGTGGTTGTACGAGTGTGTCAAACTGAAGAAGATGCTGTACTGAGTTAAAACGAGGTCTCATAGAATCAGGGCTAGAGGCAGGCCATGGAAAACTAAAGGCACTTGAGCAAGTTGAAGTTATAGGGCGATGGGAATGGTGAGTAATTAAAGAGGAAGTCAGTCCACAGAGAGGAGAGTGGAGCAGGTACATACAGGAAAAGACAAGAACTCACACCATCCCTACAAGCTGTGCAGGGTGAGCTGTGTTCTCGTCTTCCCAGTCTCCTCCTCAGGTTCCTGAGACCAAGCTGTAATTCACATCTTTGGTTCTCTGAAATTTCCTCATATCAATGAGCTCTTCTTTCAATGAGCTATTCTTTGACTTCGGCTGGTTAAATAAGACTGGTTTTTTCCCCCTTGAAAAATAACTGATCTCTAGCTGAAACATTTAAGTTTTCCAGAGAAGGAAAGTAGCAGCGAGCCATACAGCTTAGCTTGATCCATCATATGACACATTTCTTCAGAAAACAAAGCAAAACAAAACAAAACCTGAAGTACATGTGAACAATGTTTTCCCTTCGTTGAGCTTTTCCATGTTCTAAGAAATAAACTTCTTAACTTCTTCTCTGGTTCATCTTACTAAATTAAGATGTTAGCCATTAGCTGAACAAATGTGTTTATTCATTAGTGCAACAAATAGTTATTGAGCATTAGCGCTGTGTCAGGACCTGTTTTACGTGCTGTGAGTGAAAGAAGTTAATGAGACATGTTCACTGTCCTCAAGGATTTGCCATAGGAAAAACATAAGCTAGCACAAGACTAAAAACCTACTTAAACTAGGTTAAAAGAAAAAGAGAAAATTTTAGGAGGATACAGGAGCATTTCATGGACGTAAAGAGAGAAAGTGCAAATAGATCTTACAAATGAGTGGAAACAGAACATAGAAAATGATAAAGAACTAAAACAAGCGCCTTCTCTCTCTCTCTCTCTCTCTCTCTCTCTCTCTCTCTCTCTCTCTCTCTCTCTCCACCCCCAATCTCTCTCCACACACACACACACACACACACACACACACACACACACACACACACACACACTCCATGCATGCATACCTCAGTTTCTTAGTCTCTCATTTCTGCCTCTCTATTTTGTACAAATACCTTCAAACTGGCTTTTCTTATGATCATTAAAGAAAATAGCCCCAAGTGAACATAAATTCCTATTCTGCATGGTGAGCAAAGACTCTCTAGAATCTCTATACCCTAAATACAAACTCCTGGGAGAAAATGTGAAGGATCCAGCTTGGGTCAGGTGTCTGCCCATATTCCAGAAGCAGGGTTAAGTGAGTCAGTGACTTTTGGAGGGGACTCATGGCAAACTCGGAATGACCTGTGGGCAGAGCTGGCCAATTGTTTTTTCTGTC
>NW_017731410.1:2237518-2254201 GCF_001890085.2 Hipposideros armiger
GAGAAGCTCTCCCTTAATCTTATTTCCTGCTCAGAATGTGGGGTCCAGCACAATTACACCTAGATAGGATAGTTCCTAGGAGTTTTAAGGCAGGAATTCTTAGTGTTTCATCTCAGGAAGCTTTTACACTCTTAAAATTAACATGGAGCAGGAGCTGGCTCTTTGTTTCTTGAAATTTGACATTTTTGCCAGCTCTGGAAAAATATAACTCTTGATTTATTCTGTACCTCATGCCAGCATAATGTTAATTTGTCCAGTTCTGAGCACAAAAGCAAGAAGGGTGCATTTTCCTCTTCAGCACCCAAAGACAAAGCACAAATTCCTGTCTCACATGAAGGGAACTACCCTGCCTCCCAAACAAGGGTCTGTTCCAAACACTTACTCACATTTCAGTGAGTCAAAAGGAAACAGACAGATATTCATCTCCCTGAAACCTGGCTGACTTCCCACAAGAAGTCTGTGAGGAGGGCCTAGGTTGGGTGTCAGGGTTAGTGAGCGGCCACCTAAGAGCTCACAGGTTATATCTGGAGTCTTAGTAAGCAGGTGAGTTCCATAGGCAGGTCAGGAAAAGAGGCCTTCAAGTGTTGTCAGGATTAGTAAGTAGTTAGTCAGTGACAGATAAGAAAACAAGATCCGGAGGCTATACATTTTGAGTTCAAGGGGTATTGAATTTAAAGTCATAATTATATGCAGTAGCATTTGATGTATACCATTTTAGTACTTTAAAAATTCAAGACTCCAGCCCTAACTGTGGTAAAGGGAGCATTGATTTTTACCAATAAGTCCTTCCCACCTTGAACCAATTTGCTTTCTAGCGACAGTATCCTAAGCATCCCATCCTGCTCACAATATTACCAGCTCCACAATGATTTGGAATGCTGATCATGATGATTAGACTAATAACTCCTTACGTTTAGTTTATTAAAACATTTGATTACTTCACAAAAGTAGTCACTAAACGAATTCTGGTTTCAGCAATATAACGGGACTCTGTGGGTGGAAAAATCAGATTTAAAGAAAAGTGAATATCCTATTTCTTAGATTCCTAAGTAAAACCCTAAGATATGATTATGGAATGTTCTCTCTCCACATATGAGACTGAAAAGATGGGGGGGATATGGTCGTAGTGTAATCCAGACAAAGAGGGAGAGTCACAAGTTCATATGTGGGCTCTCTTTCTTGGCATCTTCAAGTAAATCGCTTCAACTTAGTAAACAAATCAGCCCCTTATTGTCTTGGAGGAGAGGAATGAATGCGGATTTATATCACACACACACACACACACACACACACACACACACACTTGCAGCAGGTCTGGCTTAAATATCACCTCGAGATAATCATAACCTGTGAGCAGATCTTTCCTGATGAGTTAGTTTCTAACCTGGTCATTCTGTGCCTATTTTTGTCCGTTTCTCCACCCACTTGGAACAGGCAGAGAAAGCCACGCACCGCGCAGCCCCTAAGAGCTGTAGCTTCGGGCTCGCGGCTCCCCCTGGCCCTCCCATCTGTGCCAGGACCCGGGAGCCATAAAGGGCTGCAGAAGGGCCAGGGTTCTCCCGTGGACCCAGGGTCTCCCGCAGGCGGGCGTCAGGCTGTCAGGGGCTGGGTAGTAACAGGCGGGCCCTTGCCTGTCGGAAGTGCGGGACAAGTCCTGTCCAGGGCACGAAAGGCTGCCAGGCGCGCCGTCCCCATCCCCACGGCTTCCGGAATCCCAGGGCTTGGGACCGTTTAAGAGAGTTAAGGTGCGGTTTCCGCGGGCGTGAACGAGCCCAGGTGCAGCCCACGGGCTGCAGGGGTGGGACGCGGCAGGGCGGGGCCGGGGCAGATCCGGTGGTTGCCGAGGCCGAGGGGCGGGCGGGGGCGGGCCTTGGCGCCTCAGGAACTGCCCGGCAACTTTTCCCGGCTCTCACCCGGGGAAGGAGAGAAGCCCTCGGAACGGCTTCTGGAATCTCGGGGTTCTAGGATTCCTTCTGCCATCCCAGAGCAGCTCCAGTTTCCGGGGCAATCGCAAGATGCGGACAGGGGGCGCGCCGCTGCTACTGGCATTAGCGCTCAGTCAAGGTAAGCGAGGCGTTTGCTCCGCATTGGCTGCACGAGGGACCTGCGCGGGTCCCTGGGGAAGACGGGAGGGATTACAGTGGACCAGGGCGCAGGCAGCCCTCGTCTCCGCTCTGATTCACGTGGATGCAGGCTCTCAGCCGTCCGGAGCCAGATGGAGAGAGACCACCTCCCCCCTCCCTCCAACCCCGCTCTCCTCTGCCTGGCGTCCCCATTAAGGCATGTCTCAACCTATCTCTTAAGCACTCTTCAAAGTCAACTCAATGCGAGTTTTGGGATTAGGCACGCGCACATGTGTGTAGAGAGTGGAGATTAGTGGGTGTCCCGCAGATGGAGTCCTGCAGGCTGGCTTAGACAGGTGCCGTGCCAGAGCCGGACCAGTTCAGTGGGTCCCAGGAATCCAGTTCTGGGCAGCAGCCTGCATCTCCTCAGAGTGATGCCTGATGGCTTTGCAGGAACGTGGGAGCCCCAAATGCTGTTTGTTCAACCCAAGGGTCTGAATAACGCCCCCATTCTTCAGGACGCAGCACTGATGTTTCTTGCTGTAGAGGACATAGAAAAACCAAGCGCCTCCTAAAGTACTTGGCAGAGGGGAATTCTTCCTTTCTTTCTGCCTTCCTCTTATTGTTGTAACGTCGTCGTCTGTTCAACGAATGTAAACTCAGGCCAGGAAAAGTTCTTTCCACTTTCTTGAACTTGGCTGCCACAGCAAGAGAATTATCCGAGCAGCAGCTCCAGCTGCAGGACGGTGAGAGTGGGGCCCACCCATCACCTGACTTCTTTTTCACTGACTGGGGAAATGAGGCTGGGGGTGCCCAGTTGCTGTGCGACCATTGTGCATCAAGAGGACTTTTCTCCAGATCTTTTCCAGAGCCTAGCGTGTAGTTATTTGAAGAACTTTAGTTTCCTTGGTGAGGGGAAGTGGCATTTGTATTTTGTAGTTTAAACAGCCATCAAAACAAAAACATGGTCTCTGATTTTCAAATGTTTTTACAAAGGAGATAAATATGTCCTAAACTGTCCTCCTTTGAGGCACTTGGCCAGTCACTATTCTTTATTGTGGAAGAAACCTAATCCAGATGACCATGTAGCATTTTTTTCCAGGTCACAGAGAACAGAGAAATAGCCCCACCATTCTGACCCCCAGCAAAAGTAGGCATCATTAGGTTTTCTGTCCAACCCTGTTACTTTGCAGATACTCTTTCATGGGCCCTCAAAAGTGTTTTGAGGGGCCATCAACCCTAACCTAGGGGTTTCATACAAAGTTGGATTGAAAATCGCCCTGGAATACCACAACCTTCCCAAGAGCTAATAGACATTTAATTCCAAGCTTTTCATCTCTTTTTAATTGCCCATTATTAACAGAAGCTATGGAAACATAACATCATTTTCTTTTCTTCGAACTGTTCAGGCTTGTTTTTTAAACAGCAGTGAGAAATACTTCGGTGGAATGTGTTGCTTTAAGGCATGAAGTCAAGTACAGAGATTTTAACCTGGAGTTAGTTCATAAAGACAACTCAGTGAGAGCAAGCAGAGGTGATTTAAAATGACACATGTGAAAATATTTTGTATAGTCACGTCTTCCTCCTGCTCCAGTTATTTGCATACTCAAGGAACAGGTTTCCTCTTAATTTCGGATGATCATAAAAAAGCTTTGCCATCTGTGATATCAATCAAGGTTCTGAGGGAAGCAGCATCATTTTTTGGGTACCATGAATATCCAAGAGTAACATAAATAATTGAAATCTCTAGGTCAGTGATAGCTGAAATTTTGTATGGCATTACCCTATGTGTATAAAATTTTTGAGGATTCATATTACTATGTATACATACATAGTTGTTTATAAATTGTATATATGTACAATTGTGTAATATAAATATCCCAAATTAAAATGTTAGAGATATGTGTGTTTATATATCTCGCACCCTCTCCAGCATACATGCCAACCACTGTAGAAACTTAAAACCCTCAAATCTCATTTTAACACTTAGATTCAAATTCACTGTCCATAAACCTTCTCATGGGTTTTTAAGAAAAAGCAGTGCTCATTGTTTAGTTCCATATTTATCACCTTTTAATGGTCATTCCTTCGTTTAAGTGCTTGCAATCATTGAAATGGTAATTAGCAGGCTGAGGATAGAAAAGACCATAAGAGGCCTAGATAATCCATAGACTAAATAGCACGTCCATAGAGGCAAGGAAAGTGTAATTTTTAAATGCACATTCTCACCTACATTTTCCAGTGTGTTGCCAGCCAAGGGTAGTCCTTCCTCCAGGCTCTAGGTTTCTTCTCTCACTATCTCTGGTATCCTGCTCCTGAGTCACCCCCTTTTTAATGAATAAATTCAAATCTTCTCCCGCATTTCCCCTCAGGCTGTAAATATTTTAATTTCTCCCCTTTTCATATGCAATTTGGCAGCTCTTTCCTTCTGAAACACCCTCCACTTCTGGCTTCTGTTCTGTCTGTTTTTCTCTTCCTGGCCATTCTTTCTGAGTCTCCTTCATGCTCCTGGGTTTGGCCTAGTCCTTCTTGGTGTTTGCCGAGTTGCATCCTGGATCATCTTATGCTTCATTCTACCGATCCTGATGGGGCTCGTTCCAGCTCAAGTCGGTATCGCCAGCCAGGCTTCTATCCTGACTTCCGAGTCAGTGTTTCCATCTGCTACCACTGTTCCCACCTGAATGCTGTATAAGCACGTCAGCTCAACATGTCCTCAACTGACGTCAATACTTGTCCTCAAAATGTTCCCTTACATTGTCTATTAGTGTTTAATGGCAACATTCTCATGCAAACACTAAACCAGGAATTTTTTCCTTGTTTTCAACCTCACAGCCAAACTCCAAGTTCAGTCTATTTTCCTCCCCAACTCATGTAACTTGTGCTACCACCCAGTTCAGGCCCTTGTTTTTCTTGTTTTTTTGTTTTGTTTGTTTTTTGGGGGGTTTTTTGAGTGTCTGGACTACTATAGTTTTAAATTAGTTTTCTTGTTTTTGTCTCTTATCCCTTCAGGCAGCCTCCTCATTGTCACCAATGTTATCTTTCTAAACGCTTAACTCTATCCAATCACTCCCTTGCTTCAAATGTTTGTTGCCTCCCCTTCTCGCAGGGGTAAAGTCCAAATTTCTTGGCATGTCAGAAAAAGTCCTTTGCCATCAGGCTGCAGCTTACCTATTCGGCCTTTTCTCTACTGTACCCCTCCTGTACACTCTTACACACAAGCACACACACTACACATATGCATGCACACTATACACAGACCCTCAAAGCCATGTGTGTACATCTATTTACACCCTTCTGTGTTCTGACTACACCTGACCATACCACACATTGAGTGTTAGCATATTTTCCAAACTATTCTCTTTACCTTCTCTGCCTGATGCTTTTCCCCTATTTCTCTTACCCCTTTGCAGCTCACCATTGTTCTGGGTTACAAGAGACAACTCCAATCAAAGTGATAAAGTAGGGAACTTTTATAAAAAAAGAAAAGTGTGAGGCAACCTCTCATAGCTGGGACCCACTGTAGTCGCCGTCCCCTCATCTTCAGCCCCTCAACAGCCTTAGGCCACCCTCTGATAAAGTAACTCCCTTCCTCCATGGCTCTCCAGCTGCCTTTGCCCAACCTCGACTAAGCTTTGCTCTCTTAAATAACTGGTTCACAAGCCACTGTTTGATTTAAATTCGTGGATTAGAGCTCAGGATTTATTCTTTAAAAACAATTACTCATGTGTGTCTGATGTACAGCCAGGTTTGGAAGTAACTGCTTAAAGACTAGCCCTGCACCTCCTCTTCCCTAACAAATTAAAATTCCAGTGTTGCCTGCACCTCCTTGTTGTGAGATGACCACCAAATCAGGTAGATTTCAACACCAAGAGTCAGTGAGTCATTTTGAATGAACTCCCTCTAAAGTGGGTGATGACTGCTCTTAATGTGCTAACAGCCTTGGGCATATTAAAAGGGAGAAGTCTGTTAATGTAAAGAGATGAGCTTCTAATGATGGAATTTTCGACACTCGGCAAAATAAAGACACACATTCCTTCAGTGTGTCAAAAGTAAAGAATTTCAGGAAGCGTAGGGAAAATATTTGGGACCAAAAGTATCATCTTGACATGTAAATGTTACCACTGAAGTCACAAGCCTTAGTCTGGACTGTCAGTCAGCCTTGCTTAACTTTGAGATATTACTGAAAGATTCAGCACTGCATGGATGGCTGTCACTCTAATCATCATGTTAAAGATGTGGAGGGTTTGGTTGGTTTTTGTTTGTTTGTTTTTCTTTTTCATTTGTGACTAATGAAGTACACACACATGGAAGAATGGCTCTCTAAAGAGAAGAATCTTCATACCACAAATCCTGAGACATCAGTAGATGCTCTGTGTGAAAGTGATTCCTAGGATGCCTTTTCAGATGATCCATAGGTGCTTTGTTGATCTGGCTGCAGTGAATTCCATAAAACTAAGATTTGATCATATTTGTATGCAGTAACTGCTTTATGTGAGGCCATGTGCTAGGCTCAGTGTGAAACCATAGGAAACTTGAAACATGGTCCAGGGAAGTCACAGTCTTATTTGAAAAACAAGTTCCAACATGAGGGATGGACACTGTTTCAGCCCCTGGAGGGAGTCTAACCAGTTTCAGCCCCTACCATCCTCCTTTCTGACAGAAGTCCACTTACTGGGTTACCCCACTTCTCTGTACAAATAGGAGATCCGGGGGCCGTTGAAGTGTCAGCGCTGCTTAACTTGCGATATTACAGAAAGATTGAGCACTGCCTAAAAGAGAAAGAACCATGGATGAGCCAGTACTGGTGGCGCCATACCGCTCACCAGTGTCCCATTTAGACGTGGGCATGTATGTAATGCAACTTTGGCCAATGAGGTGTAGTGGGAGATCTGCTCAGGGATGATGGGGAAAGAATTGTTCATTCCCAAGAGAAACACTGGTTAAGAAATATATTGTCAGATCTAGATGTGAAGCTCGGAACAGCTATAGGCATCTTGCGGCCATGAAGTCAGCTAGCATAAGGATAAAGCCAATACACTGGCCTGGTGGAAAGACAGAAAGAAAGCGTGTCCTTGATATTGTCTTTGAGTTTCTGAATTATTGAAATTTAGAGCCATCATACCTCTTGATGTCTCAAAAAACTTGCACGTAATTTAAAATTTAATTATGTTGTTTTTGTTATGTTGTATTGTCTATGCTTATTACAGAGATATACTATATGTTTCTATAACATACTAGATGTCATATGGTCACATATAATTTATTGTTAAACAAGTGGCACAGAACCAAATGTTGAGTTCAGAGGATGGAGAAAAATCACTGTGACATATTTAAGTATCAAGCCTCCAGAGAAATCTTCATGGGGGCAGAAAAGAAGCGTTACAATTCACACCTACTATGAAAGACCTCCAGGATCACAGAGTCCAGTTCTCCCCTTTGTAAATGGCTGTGAATGATAAGATAGAGAGTAACATAACTAGTAACATAACTGGGACCCAAGTCTCCTAGTTCCTGGGTCAAATGATTTAGATGCTTAAATGGGAAAGAAGGTCATTATGCCCAGAACACATTATTCATAGAGAGTGAAGGCTGAGAGGTTAGCAGGCACCCAACCATGAAGGGCCTTGTAAACCATAATAAGGAGCCTGGATTTTATCAGGAGGACAGTGGGAAGGAAGGCGTTGAAGGGCCTTAAGCAGGGTAGCGACATAATCGATTGGCTCCTTTGGCAGATCAGTCTGGAGGCAGGGAGGATGGTGGGTTGAATGGAGAGGCCAGACTGAAGGCACCAAGCCCACTTTGAAAAGAATTGGTTCTAGTTTTCATTTTAGTTTAGTATGCACTTGAGAGATGATGGTGGCAAATACTCCAATACTGGCAGTAGGGAAAGATGGCAGCGGACAGATTTGAAAAATATTAAGGAAGAGTGGACAGGATTTGGTGATTGATTTATTGTGGTGGCAGCATGAGAGGGAGAACCTATGGCTGAAGCCTAGGTTTCTGATGTGGATAACTCAATGGAGTGCCATTTGTTGAGACAGGGAGTGCTGAAGCGAAGGCAAGTTAGACAAAAACGATGAGCAGTTCATCTTGGCAGGTTGATTTTGAGACTTTCAGGTGTAGACATCTACTTAGTAGATAGTTGTATATATAATGGTGGTAGCAACAGGTAAGAGAGCAGGATGGGGATGGAGGTTTAAGAGTCACGGGCATCTAGAGTGGAACCGAAGACATGGCGTTGATGAGTCAGGCAAAGCGAGACTAGGAGGTGCCTTTGGCAAGTGCCCGAAGGAGGACCTCAGGGGGTGGGTCAGGAAGAGGCGATGCCAAGAGAGAGAGAAGGACCAGGTACCGTAAGAAAGAAGACTGTGCAAAGTGGGGCAGCACAGAAATATTTTGAAAAGGAAGAGTTGGTCACTAGGTTCAACTTCTTCCCAGAAGTCAAGCAAGCCTGACAGCCTTGTCAAGGGCTGTCTCCGTGGAACGAAAAAAGTTGAAACCAGAGTGGAATGGGCTGAGGAGTAAACAGCAGGTGAGGAAATGTACACGGTGTCAGCAAGTTGGGCAGCAAAAGAGAGGAGAGAATGACTAGAGGGATGAGATGGAAGCAACAGCCTTCAGTAAACAAACACAGGCCAGACTTGCATAGACCTTATTATAATGAGCGTTTCTTTTACTTCTATTACTTATGGAACTGCATGATACACTTAGAATTTTTGAAAATTCCATTGAGGCATCTGTATGTGGCAGGGTCCCTAAACAAGAGTATCTGAGGAGAGAGAAGCACTGATGTCTCTATACGAAAGGTATTATCAGAGAAAAACTAGAGGGGGGGGATTGGATGACCCGCAACAACAGCCCTGGCAACAGATGGGAAGTCACCGATGATCACATGAAAGAAGGCAAAATAGGTTCTGGATGATGAAATGGAGAGGATATTAACTGATGAGAGAAAGATGAAGCTACCTGATCAAGGTGAGCAAAGAGGGAAGGGCAGCAGAGCTATGGAAATAGGCACCCTCCCACCTTCTGATGTGGCTGCTTGATTGATGAGAGAGATGTTCTGTACATGTTTGTTTCAGAACATACTTACCACACTAAAGTAGTTGTAATTAATAAGCTGTATGCTCTTTTTAGGATGTGTAATATATATAATGATATTCCAATTCTGGTAGTAGAGTTAATATCAGTGCTTAAAAAACCAAAGAACTAAAAAATAAAGAACTAAAAACTAAAGAACTAAAAAATAAAGTTCTTTTCGAGCTATAGATTTAACTGGACAAACGTCCAGTTAAGCTTTTAATTCTTTATTGCTATCCAGTATAATAAAGATCTTCAAAATCATATTCTGAGAAGCCACAGTGCCATGTATCACAGAGAATTAGTATTGGTTTTGAAAGTTTCTGTTTGTAAATATTAAAACCTTTTATTCTGTGTAACTGAGTGGTGTTTTCAAAGCATTTCAAAACATTTTCAGTTAATCATATAAATTAGAAAAAAATTAATGTCTATTTTTAATTTTGTTAAAGTTATAATTAGTTCAAAGTGCTTATATTCAAGTGTTTTATCCAGTCTATGCCTGCTGACTCTTGTACATACAAATGACATATACTAAGTATAAACTCAAACTGCATCTTTAGCTGATATTTTCAGGTTCATAGAGTATTGGGACAGTCAGTAATTTTCAAATATTTTTTTTTCCTTTGAGAGAGTTGTCTGTTCTATTACCCACAGTTCATAGAAATTGTGCAGCTTTGTCAGTGAAGATTCCTGCACTATGATTCTATGTTCTGAAAGGGGAACTACAATTCTTTCTTGGTTTAAAGTGACTAGAGGCAGTTTTTACAACAGAAGCCATACATAACTCTTGATCACTGAAAAACTTTCTGTATAAAAATGAGGTTAATGTTTAAATAGAGCAGTGGAAGTAAAAAGTGACGGACACAGTATTGTCAGTGTAAGAGATTATTTCATTGTGTTTTGAAAAGCATGAGCAAAGCTACTGCGCCCATGGATGCCTTGAACATTGGCAGTTGTCATTCTCCCTGATTCATTTGAAGGTGGCCTTTGTCTGTCTTTGTGCAGGCCTGACCTCATTTCCATGGATACCATGTAGAAATGCAGACTGAATACAAGCTGGCTTCTGGTCCATTCAGTCAGATAACTCTATTCCAAATTGTTTACCAGATACCCTCAGGTCCTTTCATCAAAGAGCTACTTGGGTGCTTGTTAGAATATGAACACTGAACCTTCTAGACTATACAACCTTTTCAGAACCATATTCTGAATGCTACTACATCAAATAAAATTTCAGAATAACTGACATAGTTTCCTGTGTACTTATTAATATAGTTCCCAAGAGGGATGAAAAGAAAAACTTAGCCTTAGAAATCAGGATACTTTAATGTCACCTTTATTTTCCTTTCAGGGTAAAAATGTAATAAATAGCCCAAATTAAAAAAAAAATCTTAATGCAAAATTGAAAGATGATTAAACAATTTATGTAAATGTCATAGTGTTTTTGTCCATTCGTACTGCTATATCAAATTACCACAGGCTGGGTGACTTATGACCAACCAAAATCTATCTTCAACAATTATGAAGGCTGGGAAATCCAAGATCTACACACCAGCATGGCCGCCTTCTGGTGAAAACCACTTCCTCATTCATAGCTGTCAATGCCATTGTGTATGTCCTCATATGGTGGCAGGGGTTAGGGGGTCTCTCTGGAGCCTGTTTTATAAGGCATTAATCCCATTCATGAGCATAAAGGCTAAGCACCTCTTAAAAGCCCCATTTCCTAATACCATCATCTTTGGGGTTTAGGATTTCAGCATATGAGTTTGATGGAATGCAAGCATTCAGATTGTAGCACATAGTAATTAAGAAATCCCTTTATGGGCCGGCCCTGTGGCATGTTGTCTAACAGCTGGCTTGGGACTCCAGCTCTGAGCAGCAGGGCCCCGGTTCGGATCCCACATGCGGGCCAGTGATGCTGCGCCCTCTACAGCTAAGACGGTGAACAACAGCTTGGCCTGGAACTGGGCTGCCGTGAGTCGCCAGCGATGGCATAGGCTGCAATGGGGCTGGCCAGCAGCTGGAGTGCGCTTTCGTGAGCTGCCGTAAGCCACCGTGAGCTGCCGTCCAATGGTGAGCGAGTGACTGCCTCTCCCGGGAAGAACGCAATGATCACAATACCAGGATGGACCAGTGAAGTGACGTCCTCCACAACTAGACTGAAGAACAAAACGACAGCAACTTGTCTGTTCCCCTTCCCTGATTCCCCAACGTTGTTCCCCTCTCCCAATTCCCCAATAAAATCTTTAAAAAATAAAAATTTAAAATTAAAAAAAAAATCCCTTTATTATTACCCTATTTAATTTTGGCCCCAAACAATCAGACTTTAATATATTAGGGTCATTTTATTATTATTATTATTATTATTATTATTATTATTATTGCTATGGCTCAAGTGAGATATGACCTTAGCCCTTTTTAAGAGCACAATCCCATGATCTCTTAACTTTTGTCCATGTTCTCTCTCTGAAATACAATTTAACTCCCGATTCCTATTCTGCACATCATTTAAATGTAAATTTCTTTGAGATTCAAGCACCCAGGAAGCCTTCCCAACCCTTAATCCAGCCCAGGTGTCCTCCACACGTGGACCTTTTCATATCAGTTGTCACCTTCTATTTCAATCATCTGTTTACTCAGCTCTAACTCCTACAGATTGCAAACTCTGAGAAGACACGTCTTCTTAGCTTGGGCCAAGCTGAATTTTGTTGAGTGATGCATGCACGAGACATGTATGACAGCTACTGTAACACAGATTAAAGGCACACTTTTTGAATGAATGCCAAGCTGAAAACTTCCTAGTTCTTTCCAATTAGTATATGCAAAAACCTCTCCATTTGCAGGTTTTTCTAAATTTGCTAAAATATTCCTTTGGATGATAATTTTTTTCACTTCTTTGACAAAGTTTTCTTGCTTTTGAAATGTTTCTCCTTTGTCTTGAAATGTCTAACTAGGATAGCTCTATTTACAGGTATCAAGGTGAACAGAAGTATTAGGACAGTACAGACATCTTTTTTCCCCTTTCCTGTTCTGAGCCTTTTTCTGTTCTCATTAAGTAGCACCATGATTTATCTTCAGCCTGACTCTCTCTTCTAATGAATACTCTTTTTTTTTTTTTTAAGATTTTTATTGGGGAATTGGGGGGATAGGAACAGTGCTGGGGAATTGGGGGAAGGGGAACAGACAAGTTGCTGTCGTTTTGTTCTTCAGTCTAGTTGTGGAGGACGTTGCTTCACTGGCCCAAGTTGGCACCATCATTGTGCTCTTCCCGGGGAGGCAGATCAGTCGCCGGCTTCTGGACGGCCGCTCATGCTGGCTGCTGGCTGCTCACGCTGGCTGCTGGCTACACACGGTAGCCCATGGCAACCCACTGCCATAGGGGCTGCAGCCTACGCCATCACCGGCGACTCACGGGCAGCCCAGCTCCAGGTTGAGCTGTTGTTCAGCATCTTAGCTGTGGAGGGCAGAGTCACTGGCTCTCATATGTGGGATCCGAACCGGGGCCCTCTGGCATCCCAAGCCAGTTCTTAACCATCGCGCCACTTGGCCAGCCCTAATGAATACTCTTTAAGATCACCTTCCATCTTATTTATCATTGTATTGCCATGACCTAGCATTTAGTAAGTGCCCAGAAAATGATTGGTTAAAAAAAAAAGTTAAAATAAAAATAAAACTAGAATTCAGATAATTATGAGGAAAATATGTACATTGAAATACTAAACTAAAATTAATAATTTTCATTTATAGATGCTTTTCTTTATAAAATATAATTTTGAATATTTTAATAGAAAAATGACATGCTAAATATTCATCTTAGAAAAAAATTTATATTTTCCTTTTGATATAAGTATAAATGTGATTTTTTTCATATTTATGAAAACTCACCATTTATATGAAAATAGTTTACTTGTTTTCATTTGATATCTTTTGGCTATGCTTTTCTATATGAGCTCCAAATTTATAGCTTTACATTAATATATCCTGCCATGTCATGGTTAACTATTATCCCATTGTTTGGTATTTAGGTTGTTTCCTGTGGGTTTTTTCTCCCTGCTGTAAATAAGGTGGCTATAAATATCATTGTACAAGAAGCTTTTTCTTTTTTTTCCTTTTGGACAATTTCCAGAAGAGGCATTACTGGGTCAAAGATTATGTGTATTTTTTAGCTCTTGTTGCATATTGAACAGTGTAGTTATCAGTAATGTGTGAATTTACCAACATTGGGTTTTAATGTACTTGTATTTTTTTAACTTTTTGTAGTTTGGTGGATTTAAAGTGGTGCTTCATATTTATTTTAATTCTCATTGTTTCTATTCATCAGGGTAGTTTTTATGTTGCACTTTTAAAAATGCCTATCTTTTTCAAATTATGTATAGATTAGGATGGTGTAGAATTTAGAACAAGAAGAAACCTCAAGAGATCATCTAGTAAATGCCTCATTTTTATAATAACCAGTTTTTGAAATGACAAAAGCCCAGGACTCCAACGTGCATTGTGCTATCAGATGCCCTTTGGAATTTCTTCTAAAAATCTCTTTGACAAACTTCCCTTTGTCACCTATTTCCCATGGGCTGATTATAGTCCATTTTCACTTGAGAAGTAGTAATCTTCTAGTTAAAATTTCCATATTTCCATGGCTTAGAATCCTGTAGGGGGAGAGAGAAGACGTTCTCTTTGCCAGAGGACTTGATTTTGAGTAACTGAATTTGGAGATTGCTCTGGTTAGCTATTGCCATGGAACCAATCACCTAAAACTTAGTGCCTTAAAATGACAACCATCATTTGTTATCTCTCATGGTTTCTGAAGTAGGTCTTTAAGAATAGCTTGGCTGTGCAGTTCTGGCTCAGAGTCTCTCAGGTAGTTACCATCAGAGGGTAGGCAGCTCTTTCTTTTCATGAGGCCTCATCAGGTGTCTCTCCTGAGTGGCCTTTGCTGCTAACCTGCTCAGAAATCATGCAACTGCACCTATTCATCAAAGCAATCACCAAGTCCCACCTACATTCTGGGGGAGAAGATTTACTTTGCCTCTTGATGGGAAGACTGTCAAGTAATCCCCAGACATGTTTTAAAAGTATCCCCGTAACTTAATCAACTTAATGGTACTTACAAGACTGTTCATTGCTTAGATCAGAGTTCAGCTTTGGCATTATTGACATTTGGGGCCCGATCATCATTTCTGGAGATGGACCCGGGGAGGTGGCTGGAGGAGCTGTCCTGAGCATTGTAGGATGTAATTGGCCTCCACCCATTAGATGCCAGTAGCCACCCCTACACACACACTGGAACAAACAAAAATGTGTCCAGACATTACCAAATGCCTCCAAAGGACAAAATTGTCCCCATTTGAGAACCACTACACTAAACAAACGTGTACTAAGCATATTTAATGTTCATAGCATCATGGGAAAAACTCCAGCTCTGAAGAATAAATTAAATGCCACTTTTCTGGGTGACTTTGGTTGGAAAAGTCACAAGCAGATTATTCCCTACCTTCCTGGGCCACTGGGAGAATCAAATGGGATTATGAATGCAAAAGTCATTCGCACACAGTGTAAGTGTACGGAATGTTGTTTTTTTAAAAAAAAATCCATAAACTTGATAGTCATCCATTTTTATCATTCATTTTTTTAAGAGACCTTTATGGCATGCCTACCAGATGGCAGTAGACACTGTGGGAATTGCAGAATTCAAGGCAGTCTCTCCACAAACTCCGCTTGCCATTGCTCACATCAATTGTGGAGAAGAATAACACCTAGATCCTTATTTAACGTCAAATTTGACACTCAAAACAAAGACTTTTAAAGAAAAATGGCATTTTTCTTTCTTAATGAATGAAAAGGGAATGTTACACCACTATTTTCCAAAAGTAATTAGTTGTAAGGGTCATTTTGTGCTTTTGGCTTTACACTACTTTTTTTTTTAAAGCCCTGTAGCCATAAGCTAGATATTATGGAGCTTAAATCTGTGTACAATGTGTGGTCATTTCCAAAGGGACTATACTTTCTAAGTTTAGTTGCTTTTTTTTTTTTCCTTTTTAATAGTAGAGGGGAGAGCTTTCTGCATTATTTCTGCATTATTGTGCTTTCAGCATGAAGACAATGCTATTGAAAGTGATTTCCTGTGGGTATGTATGTGTTCAAATGATCTAATGTGACCTATGACTATTTCCCGTTGTCATACATATTCTGGGTAATGATTAGCTACACTTCAGAGTTTGAAGTCTGTTTTCTTAGTTTCAAAGTCAGGGTCTGAGTAACCCGACTTCCTGCTTGTGTGGCTTCCTGGAGGTCCATGGACTGATAATGTTTGCTTGGCTTTTGTGGTGTGCTTTGAGTATGCCTCAGCAGAATGTAGCAACATGTCATCTTCCTATCCGTTATACAGCAGTTCTCAGAAACAAGTGGACATTTATTCAGGATATGCATTTTCATGTTAGAGGTGGTATGCCTTTTTAAATTTCTCACAAAATATACTATTGTCAGTAACACATAATGGTATAGTAAAAAAGAAAAACAGAAACAAAAACAGTCTTTATTAAGTGCTCATCAATTGCTAGGCATTGGGTTGAGAGTTGTATTCGCATTTTCTGATCACAATGAAGTAGGCACGTATATGCTGTCTATTTCACAGACGAGAAAGCAGTGGCTTATACAGAATGAACTTGCCTAAGGTCACAGAGGTATCCTTAGGCACTATAATATACTACTGGTTTTGCCCAATATGTGGATTTTTCAGTTAAGATAAATGCTTGTACTTCTAGCACTGGCATACTTTTTCCACCCCATCACCCCAAAATATAGTCAGTCTTCTTTTTAGGGTTTTTCTATAGCTAGGTAAAAAGCAAAGTTAAATGTTCTCTAAAATTCTAAATAAAAAATAAGATTTGCATGCATATTTGTATGTCTGTATATATGAATACATATTTATTAATCTATCTTTTAATCCATTTATCTATATGTCTTTTTGTAGCCTGCATTCAAGCATCTTCCTTTGAACCGGTCCAGAATTCTGAGGGTTTATATATTAACTAAACTGGTTTTTATTAATTTCCCATTGTATGCACAACTTATTGGTAGGTGGAAAAGTGAAACAATTTGCAGTCTACCTGTTAATTCCATTGATTATTGTTGATCCCAACTATGTGCTGGTCACTATTCCAAGTACTAGGGAATATAGCAGTGAACAAAATAGACAAAGTCCCTACTCTTAGGGATGAAGGCATATTGACCATAAAACAAATGATGTTTAAGCTGCAGGGACCCTTTCCATGTGTTCACATGGCCTGATATTTTTATTAAATATACGAAAGTTAAGATCACTGTCTTTTTTGTGCCCTAACATAACGTGCTTCAACAAAGACATCAACAACACACTGACATCAACAACAACATCAATTCAAAGAGTTTTTGGATTAACCCCTACAAAAGAAAACTTGAGGGGCCTTGAAATATTGTAGGTCCTGTATAATAATGGTAAACAATCCTCAACATTTACATGACATTGCATATAAGAAGTTAGGAAAATGACAAGAACTTTTCTTAA
>NW_017731410.1:2255251-2258868 GCF_001890085.2 Hipposideros armiger
GAAACAAATACAAAAAGCCTGAGGTCAGAGTGTGTTTAAGAAGGACCAGGAGGGCCGGCCGAGTGACTCAGTTGGTTAAGAGCTTGCGTAAGAGTGCGAGCGCTGAGCAACAGCAGTTCGATACCTGGCCCGAGCTGAGTTGCTGCTGAGCCTGTTCCCCATCCCCCAATTCCCCAATTTAAAAAAAAAAAAAAAAAAAAAAAAAAAAAAAAAAGAAGGACCAGGAACCCAGCTGAGTGACCTGAAGGTATAGGTAGGGGATGAGGTCAGCCAGGTGGAGGAAGGGGTGGTTATGCAGCTGTCAGGTGAAAGCTCACACATGAGAATATTTGAGTAACATTTGGAGGTAGTGTACCATAATAAGAGATGCAAATAATGACTATCAGGGGAGTTAGAAGAAGGGTATGTGCAGGCTAGGATGTCAGGGAAGACCCCACCCAAAAGTTTATAAAGAAGTAGCCTGGGAACAGAGATATCATAGAAAAAATTCTAACTTCAGTTATGCCTGTTGTTTCCATACGTTGCCTGAAGCTATGTGAGACATATCTTGTTACTGAGCAAGTTACTCAGCGGGAGCTGACTTGCTAAATGCACAAAAATGCTACTGAGAGTGAGAGCGAGAGCGAGAGAGAGACAGAGAGACAGAGAGACAGAGAGAGAGAGACAGAGAGAGAGGTTTCTGCTTTCACACAGAAAGAATTTAGGAAGAAACATTTAAAATAGGTGAGTTAAAGAACTGGTATTCATAGCCATCCTCCCAGTCCTCTTGGTCACTGGGAGACTGTAAGGCTGCCAGATGGCAACTCAACCTCGAAAATCCAATTAAAAAAGAGATTCCACTGAGTAGTTAGGAAGCACTAAAGTTATAATCAATGGACTTAAGAAGCAATTGCAATAGACTTTTGCAGATGTTTATTTCCTGCAAGGTCAAAACATGTGAAAAGTCCTCAAAATCACTTAAGTGCTACAGTACTCCAAGACTTGATGCACTTTGTCCAAAATAAATAAATAAATAAACTTGATTTCTTTTTTTTCCCCACATAAAATATATGAACCTTAAATCATAGAACTGGCATTAGTATATATCTCTCTTGTATTTATAGATATGCATCCATGTATTGACAGAATTACCTTTGAAACTCAGAAGGGTAAATTGAAATTTCACAATATAATCTCATTTCCCCCATGTCTTAAGCTGCTGGGGCTGCCTTAACAAAAATACCACACACTGCATGGCCATAATAACATAAATTTATTTTCTCACAGTTCTGGAAACCAAAAGTTCCAAGTTCAAGGGGCCATCAAGGGCTGGTTTCTGGGAAAACCTCTCTCCTTGGCTTGGAGACTGCTTCCTTCTTGCTGTGTCCTCATGTGGCCGCTCCTCTGGGCACACACATACATTGATCCTCTCACTCTTATTATACGGACACCAGTCCTATCAGATTAGGGTCCCACATTTATGACCTCTTTTAACCATAATTACTTCCTTAAAGGTCCTATCTTCAAATATAGTCACATTAGGAATTAGGGTTTCAACGTATGACTTTGGGAGGGATGCAATTCATCCGTAACACCCCCTTTGGCTTAGCAATATATTAATGGTTTTATTTCTGGCCATGGAAATGATGCACTTATTTCTTTGATATGAAAACAGAGTAACTGTCAAATAAATGATACATGCATACACTGTATAAAAAAAAAAGGTGGCTACAAATCACGAAGCAGGGAATTATTATCTAGATATCAGCAGGAGTCTCTCTACTTCTTAAAATTGAAATAGGATTTCTTCAAATCCCTATTCTACCCTTGTAGGAAAATCTAATGCCCTCCCAAGAATTTTCCAAACTCTCAGGAAGTATCTCTTTTCATTGTCCTTCAGCCCCCAACTTCCTGACTGCAGAGTTTTTGTTCTCTCTTCTGTCAGGCCTGGTACGTGATTTTACCCTTTGTACAAACAAATGCATTCATCACTTACCATTTCATGGATGCTGATAGACGCCATGAGATTCCGGAGTTAATGAAAAAGGACTTTGTTACAGCACAGCAAGCAGCAGGAGCACGTTTCTATCAGTTCCCCTTGTGCTTCCCCGTGAGGCCTCACAGGGAGACCTGCAGGGGTCCGCATGGATGCCAGCACATGCAGTGGCGGGCAGTAAAGGGGAGGAACACCGAGCTTGGTGAACCTGCCGTTTCACCCCAAGCATTTGGCAAGCCTTCCCTTTGCCCTGGAGGGAGGTGTTACCTCACCCCTCAAGGCTGCTCACTGCAAGCACACCCCCCAGAAATGGCCCAGGGAAATGGATAGCAGGAGCTTATATTTGTCACATACCCATTGTATTGAATGCAATGGTGTCGTCCCCCCCCAAAATGATATTTCTATGTTCTAGTCCCCCAAATCTGTGACTATTACCTTATTTGGATAGAGGGTCTTTGAAGGTTGCCTTGTGGAGGCTGTTGGTAGAAACATGAATGCTGAAGTCACTCCTGATGAGTGCTCAGAGGAAACAAGGAGCATGTTATTGGAAACTGGAAGCAATGTGTTCCTTATTATATAGTGGCAGAAAATTTGGCCTAATCGTGTCCTACCATTGTGAGGAAAGTGGAAATTTCAAGCAATGAACTTAGATATTTAGCTGAGGAGATTTCCAAACAAAATATTGAAGGTGCAGCCTGCTTTTCTCCTTGCTGAAGGTAGTGAAATGCAAGATGAAAGAGATAAATCGAGGCAAGAACTGTGAAACAGAAAAGAATAGTATTTAATGATTTGAGAAATTCTCAGCCTATTCAAATTACCAAAATAAATAAATAAATAAAAGCTGATATTCCTAGTTAGGAAAATGTGCTCTGAAGAGAAGGCCAAGTGTTGTTGGAAACCATTTTGCTGCACAGATTGGGTGTGTAATTCATAGGTTCTTTCAACCATCTCAGCAGAAGCCAGGAATAGGGGTGGAGTTATCCAGGAAAGATCTGTGGAGAGCGCTCTTGTCTAATGGCGTGGGTCCCTATGACACATGCAGGAGGCCTAGAAGGGTTTTAGGAATGTTGTCTCAGCAGAAATGCTGCCATCTTGGACTGAAGGGGACAGAGAAGCAGAGGTGAATAGAGCTGTTACAGGGTCAGAGGACAGAGCCTTGAGCAACGGAGGATTATTCTTGAGTTGAAACCTAATGGAATTTGACCTGCTGTGTTAAAACTTTCTTGGTACCAGAGACCCCTTTATTCCTTCTAATTTCTCCCTTTCGATATAGAAATGTCTATGACATTCCTGTCACACCTTTTTGTTTTAGAAGCAGGCAACTTGTTTTCTAGGTTAATAGATGCACAGATGGAGAGAAATTTTGCCTCAGGACAGAGCGTACCTGGAATCTCACCTGATGTAGATGAGAGCGTTTCTCCTGTACTCTCAAGCACAGTTCTCTTGGGAACCTTTGTGGTTACCTAAGGGTGTTCCACCTCTGTCTTGGTGACTGCTGGACCTTCCTGCTACCCCTGTGAGGCCAAGCTCGCTGTCCTATGCCCCTGATCCCACCAACACCTCTGTAGCTACCGAGGACCAGTCCCCACCAGGCATGGGAGAAATGTCCTTAAAGCAATGACACCCTGCTATTATAGACATT
>NW_017731410.1:2261358-2262268 GCF_001890085.2 Hipposideros armiger
CTGGCCCATAAAGATTTTTTTGAATGATCCATTTACTCGTGTGCATAGACATGTGGACATGGTTGAGGGGGAAAGGAAACACAATGAACCCAATAGTGTTGTTATTTTCCATACGATCCAATTAAGTTATGAGGACAGACATAGGAACACATTAATATACGCCTTGGGATTGCTAACGAGAAATAGATATTGAATTAGACATAATACTTGCATTAAATTTACATAAACTAATTAGGAATCATAGGATAAGTGTGAAACCAAGATATAGATATGAGTTGTAACTATATATTTGAAGGGAAATAAATACAGTGAACTGAGACTTCTGGCTTTATCTTGAGGAAAGTATTTAAGTATCACGAAAGAAGAGAGTTAGGATCAATGGAATGGTGATGGAGAATGAAATGTTTTGTGAGGAAAATGAGCAAACCGTTTGTGAATAGATAAGGTAAATAAGGTTGAGAAGATGAGTCAGAACAAGATTCGGAGGTCAGCCACCAAATGTGTGACATTGACCAAGAATGACATCTCACCTCCGTGAGTTCTAGTTCCCTTATTTGTGCATTGGTAAAATAACTAGGTTTCTGTTTTACAGGGTTGTTGTAAGAATCAAACGAGTCAAGATGATTCTGAAATAGGCAGGCAGACATAAGCATTAAGAAATGGGATACAAAATGGAATATATACAGAGGGTGCCAAAAGATGTATACACATTTTAAGAAAGGAAAAAACTATTGAAATTGTAATATATACCAATAACAAAAGATGAATACAAGTCACATTTGACTTATGCAATTACAAGAGGTACTCAAAGTGGTTACCATCAGTGTCCAGACACTTCTGATTACAGCAAACTACTGCTTCAGCAATGCTGACCAAAGTGTCCACTTGTATACATTTTTTTGGCACCCCC
>NW_017731410.1:2262832-2265462 GCF_001890085.2 Hipposideros armiger
GAGTCCTTCCAGTGGAACCGTATCTCCCTGTTGCAGCAGCAGGCTCCACACTCAACCTGGAGCTTTGGATCCTGGGTCCTGTAGAGCTCTTCCCATTGATTAAATGGACTGATGTTGGCTTGTCAAATAACAACTATAATTTATAACCTTTTTTTTTCTATGTGAACTTATGTCTGATGCTCTAAAAAATTTAATTTAAAGAAACATTTAGAATTCAAATTATTTACATTTTGGAGCATGCCTGTCTATGGTGAGGAAACAAAATACAATTATCACATGAGAGAGTAGTGTTTCTCCAAAGGCATCTTGGAGGAGGTGGATCATGAGGTGGGTCCTAAGGGATGCGGTGAATAGGCTGGAGAAGAACATTAACTAATGCAAGGAGACTCGGGAAGCAATGCACGTTGCAGTTTGTCAGTCTTCGGGAAGGATAAGAATCGTTTGGTTGGAAACCCAATGAATAGAAATAATTGTCATAATTTGAGTATGCATCTCTAGTATCTTACTAAGCTTTGACAACTGTAAATCATGGTAAAGGAGGCTAGAAAGATGTTATAGTCAGTGTAGTTCGACGTTGGAATCTGGCAGATGAAGTTGCTAATGACCCACAATTTTACATATCCAGCCCTGAATCTTCCCTGCACTGCAGCCATATCAGACAATTCCACTTTGATGCCAAGTAGATATATCCAACTTACCCAACAATTAACACATATCTGATTTTCTGCACCTGCTGATGAGGCCAGACATCCTTGACTCCTCTTTCTCTCTTACCTCCCCCATATCTCTTCCATTAGCCAGTCCTATTGACCATACCACCAAAATAAACAATAATGGACCATTTCTCACCATATTTTCTGCTGCCCCTAATTGAAGCCAACATTCGCCTTGCAGGTACTGCTGTAGGTTTCATTCCATCTCCTGTTGCCCTTCTCAGCCCTCTTGACTCTCCTCATTGTAGTCAGTGTGAACTTTTTAAAACATGATGCAAATAATGTCACTCCCTAGATTAAACCCCTCTCTGGCTTTCCACTATAAGTAGAAAAGTTAAAATTTCTTAAAGGATGCTTCATGGTCTGATCTCAGTCAGCTTCTCCTATCCTGTTTTACTCCTTCATCCTTGTTCACTGTGCTTCAAGAATTCTGTCTTTTGTCTGCCCCTCGAATGCACCAAACTCATTCCTGCTTCGAAGCTTCTGCACATGATTTGCTCCTGGAAGGAACGGGACTTGTTGGTTCTCATCTTTATCTTAGCTCAAATATCTTCTCCCCATAGGCTTGCTTTCAGATCAAGCCTATCTAAATCAGCACTTCACCACATCTCCTAGTCCCTCTCTAGCCTTTTATGTTGATTTATTTTCTGTATAGCAGTTATCACTATCTGAAATTATCTTTATTTGTTTATATGCTCATTACCTGTCTTCTTCCCTGTCTCTGAGTATAGGGACATTGTTTTGTTCACTGTGTGTCCTCAGAACCCAGAGTGGTATCAAATAGAGAATCAATATTTATTTGTTGAATGACTGAGTAANCTCTCTTCCCAAATCTGCCACTTGCTTTTGACCTTGATTATCTTCTCTTAACATGAATTTCTTCCCCAAGCTCTCCCTGAACTTTTCTGCAGATGAGCCCTATCTGTTAAAAACCTGCCCCACCAGCCCTTCAACATATGTAGATATGCTTACATTTTGCATTGGCCACACAAATTTGACCCTCTTGCTATCTTTTATTATAAATATGTGACATTAAGCTCTGACAATGATACCATGGAAGCTGATTAACTCCCCTGCCAAAATTTTTGTTTTTTGAATGTAGAATGACATGTTTTGTTTTCCACATTTATTTTCACTCTTGTTTTCAAAAGATTTTGTACCTTTCTGAGCTCTACTACATTTTGAGGGCAAAACTTGGTTAACTATATCTAATCCCCAAACATATATTTCTCTTTTGAATTACCTTATAACTTAAAATTGGGTTTCAAAATAAAGTGGGACAATGAATTCCATATATGCTGAAACTAATTCTTCAATGATTAAGGTTTCCCAAAAATCTATTTCATAGATGAGCAGGAACTTCAGGGCAGGAGGGCCTTTAAATTTTAAAATGAGGGGAAGGAAAAAGACGTCTGCATTAATCAATGTATGCTTAACTATCTGGTTTGCCTATGGATATTAAAATGGCCACATGCCAGGTTATAATCAAGGATGAAACATTACCTTTCTTTTATTGTGGACAGAGAGGAAATTAGTTAACCCTCTAGCAGATATAATGCTTATATATGTGGTGAATTTTGTTGAGATGCCCTGAAATACTTGGGCTCAGTTATTGTCAACAAATGTGTAGCACATCACCTTTGATAAACATTTTGTGTTTGCTGCACTATTATTGCATTCATAGGTACTCACATGAGGAGGGAAGATTTATACTCTGGGTACTAATATGCCCCTGGCAGGGCAAAGCTGAAGTCACCTCGAAACTCATTGCATCTAATACAGAACTGGAAATGTATTTTAAAACAATGAAACCGCCTGCAACTTGCTGTGCATCCCCACGCTCTTCTCATGTACATCTCCATGTTGCTAAGCATGGAATGGCCTGGAATGGCCATTGCCTTCCTCTTGATGTAGTGA
>NW_017731410.1:2268392-2269929 GCF_001890085.2 Hipposideros armiger
TTCCAAATATAATAGTAAACTTGATTGACTGTTTGTGCAGTTGGTACAAATTCATAATGAATAATCAAAAAAGGTTAGCAACATTGTTGCAACAAGTTTGCAAATTTAATTGTCAGACCTCATATGTGTATATATATAGTAAAATTTAATTTCTAGATGATAAAATGAACTCCATCATGACTTCATGCCATTATGTGATCTGCCAAGATCTAATTAATAGGGAAAAATATGAGGTCATTATCTATATAGTTATATGTGGTCTTTCCAGCATTAGATATTTTAAAAGTGGGAGAAGTTTGACATCATCTCCCCAAGCTGTTACTAGTATATTAGATAATTGGCAACATGTTTAAATAGCATTTGTGAATTCTACACAATAGGGGGATGTTAAACTGTTGATTGGAAACACCAGTTTTCTGAATGTCACTTCTGGTTCTTTGCTTAATTTGCTGCGTTATTTTCTTTTGCATTTTGTTTCCTCAAAAGTAAAAAAGGAGTAGTGGTGCATATGAACAACAGATGTTAAGGAGAAAATTTGCAAATGTAGACCGGTGTAGATTTTGCTACAGAGTATTTCAAAATTATTATTTTTCCTTCTCTTCCTGGCAGCACATATTTCTAAAAAATAATGAGCTGAGTCCTTTAGAGTGAACAAATCCACAGTAGAATGATTTGGGCACCTAGAGAGGCACAGTAACTACTTTAAGTCCCCAAAGCGCCATTGTTGACTTCATTGTTCCTTTGGAGCACTCTACAGAATCTGCTCCCAGAAGTACGCAGACACAATGGAAGAGCAAACCCTTTTCCCCCAATCCTTAATAATAGCCTGAAATAATAGACTTAAGAAATACCGTGCACTTTCAGTGCTGCCCAGAAAGTGGGATATTCCTTTGTGAAAACACATATTAATGAAACTTTGATGTTGGTTTTAAAGAGTCTGGCTTCAGTGTCTGCAAAGATAGATACTGATCTCAAACAGCATGCATGAGGCATATTCCCATCTCAGTTGAGAGCATTAAGACACATGCGACCTTCTTTCTCCAAGTGAAGGACTGGCAGCATTAATGCTGTCAGTGTCACGGGGGGAGGGGGGGAGGACTTAATCAGCCTTACTCTTTCTCTTCATTGCCTTTCCATCAGAAACAAGGTTTTGTTTTGTTTTTTAAAAAGGTCTATCAAGGCTTGATCCTTCTTGGTCTTTTTGGTTTTGGAAAATGATTATTTCTTGAGCATTCAAAAAGAAGCATCAAGAAGCAAAACTTTTGACAGTCCCACTGGAATAAAAGAAATATGACACCTTTCTTTGCATTTTCATCCTCAAAAAATGATCTCTTCTGAACGAAAATGATACACTTTTCAAGGAGCTGTGATTTTTCTGCCTCCTTTGTTGTAGTCAGCCATGTTTTTTCAACAGATGTTTCCTATAGAGTCTATGTCAAGATTGTCAAGGAGATTCAGAAGAAATAGAAGATAGCCTTCAGGCCCTGCTCTTGGGTGGCTTAGAGTTAGAAAGGATACTAGAACTTAAATGACTTAA
>NW_017731410.1:2275624-2283848 GCF_001890085.2 Hipposideros armiger
TGGATACTATGTGAGGTGCAAAGTACAAAGCAGACCTTGACTTTCAGGAGAGTGGAGTGGAGTCAGTGAGGAAGATTTGCATGCAGAGTAGGCATCTAGGAATAACGCTGGAGACATAGTAAGTGCCAACCCCTTGTAGCTAGCCATGTCCGTGTTCTTTTAGTGTCACTAGCTATATTAACTTACTCTTAAGAACTCATTTTCTCTTCCCAAGGCCTGGCACACTTGAGGGACAAGGTTCCCTCCTGACCTCTCTCTTTGCAAAGGTGTCTTGCCACAGAGGGAAGAGCTGTGGCAGGACCCAGCTGAGTGGGTTTTCCCACTCTAGTGCTGGAGTGGGCCACAGTTAGGACAAGCAACCTTCGCAACTCGCAGGCTCAAGGAAAATAATACGAAGCTTAATATCCAGAATCGCCTATTTGTTTTGACAATTGGCAATGTGCCCTTCTCCACTCCTAATTTATGACAGTTGCACAGGCATTATGGAAGTAGCAGATGTGGGAAGGACTGTTTAAACATTAACTTTCCTTCTGATATTAATCAAGTTAACTTTGGGCACAGAAAGTGGTATTATGAATTCCTTTAATAACTATGAATATTTTTCCTTTAGACTATATATATAACATATATATAACATAATATATATGTTATATATAATATATACATTATATATAATATACACACATGCACTCATATGTTATATAGATATATGTAACACATATAACATGTTTTATATATAATATATAGTCATATATAATACACATATGCACACATATATATGATATATGTGTTATATTTTATATATTATATATGATGATATAGATAATACACACACACACACACACACACACACACACACACATGCATACACAATTTTATTTCCTTTACTCCCTTACTGCTTGTTCTGAAGCTGCTGACTTGGTAGTATTTTCTTTCCTCTGCTAACTGACTTTCTTCGCAATCTGCCTTGTGGAGCGCCAACTCCATCTCTCAGCCCTTTCCTTCCTTCTGACAACTCACAGCTCTAGTCTGAGTTTCCTTAAATCACACTCCGCTGTTTTTAAAGTACAACTTTAGCTGTTCCATATGTCCTATGTTTCTAAGAATTTATAGGCATATTTTATATTGAGATCTGCAAGACTTTAACAAATTCTTTTACTGGTTTTATTATACTTTTATTATACTGAGGGATTTACTCTAGAAATAGTGAGCATTCTAGAGCCTTTTTAACAGTCTCAAATGGGCTTGACCATTTTCAAAGCAAGATGACCTCCCAAGCCAAGTGCCAGGGTACCCCTCTGTCCATAAGTAAAGTTGTGGTCTGTTCTCCCTTCCCGGGAGGCTGCAAGTCATCCTGCCTGGGAACCCATCCTCACTTTACACACAGGATGTTCAAATATAGATGATGCAATCCTTATCACAAACAATTGCACAAAGGATTGAGATATGTTTAAAATCATTTCCTGGAATCTTGTAATGATACACTCTAGTTCTGTTTGTCTACTCCGAAGGCCTATCCCAAGAGCAATCTGAGCTCATTTTATGACTCAAACACCTTAGAACATTGCAATCACTTGTGTAAAGAGGACTGTCTGGAAACTGGGGGCATTTCCAGCTGTAGAAATATATTTTCTTGTTCCAGTGACAAGTTGTGCATGCTTATTCCTTAAGAAAAAAGGAGAAATACAATGAACATGTGTCATGGCCAACAAGAAAATTTCATCTACATATGAGCTTATATTATAGTTTTAACTTTCTAGTTAAGAAAAAAATTTGATGAGGCTCTATGTGTGTGGTAAATACAATAGATTGCAAGAGACATCTGTAAGAGAATTTTAGATAAATAATAAAGAAGAAACATTCAATTCTATAACAAACATCAAAGATTATGTCATACAGTGTGTTAGTAATAACAGCACCTGGTACTTTTTCAGTATTCTTTCTTCACCAAACACATAATATTCATAACAATTCTAAGAGCTTTGTAAAATTATTTTTCCTATTACAAATGAAGGGACTGTGACTTAGGTTAAATAGTTTGCCTAAGATTACAGAGCTAATTAGTAACAAATGTAGGGTAGATAAATGCAAAACAGAGATAAAATGTTCTAAATGAACATATTTTTATAAGTATCCAAGGAAGAGAGTGGCAGGCTGTAATTGATATCTATAAATAATGTTTAAATATAATTTCATACAAGCTTTATAAAGTAAGATAAACTTCATTCCGCATTTTCCATTGAAAGTTCTGTTACAGGACAAGGATGACAGTTAGCATCTGTCTTTTTTATTCTCTCATGGAGAGAGTTTTGTCATACTCATATAAGTCAAGAGTGAGAGCACAAGGGTTTTACCCTCAGCGTCACCACCACGACTGGGTGACTTTGGGAAAGTCACACAACCTCTCTGGAGCACAAACAGCACCATCGCTACCAAATCAGTGTGTTTTGAGCACCTTGTGAGAGAATAAAAGTAAAGCACTTCCAAAACTAAACTGCGGTGCATATGTGAGGTACTCTCATGAGCACTGTATAAAAATATATAGGAAGAAACTCAGGATTAATAACTAGCTCCTCCCTACATCTCTCCACCGCCTGCTCCTCAGCCCTTTCTCATCTATCATGGGTTAGCGTCCATGCATATTGGATTGGCTTCAGTCCATTGCTTCTTCTTGGCCATAAATGCTATTCTGATCCCTTTTCCAAAATAGCCCTGCCATTATAGCCTTAAAATATTAGCCAATATCATCCTTTATGTTTCTTCCTAAGTATAAAAATCTCCTGCCATTAGGTTGTCCTGGCAGTGACATTTAACATGCTCACTTCATTAATTCACAGGGTTTGTGTTTATTTTAAATCCAAGACATATGTATTCCATTTTGTGCTTCCATTACATTTTAGTTAGTTTCGCTAACTTAAAAATTTAGTCCAGTTTCTTTATTCTGTAAAGGCATTAGAAATCTGACTATACTATATTCTTGCCCTTTTATTTTAAGTATGAAAAGTTTGTCAATATTTTTATATATGATCATTATGCTACTGCCATATAACTGAACCATTACTCAACACTATTAATATAGGTATGCAAAGTGGTGTGTCTCCTATCAACAACGACTTTCTCTAGGCCAGTTGTAGAGGCAGGATAAATAGGGAACCAAGTACCTTCTATTGTAGAATCCCATGCACCACCCTAGTGTTGATTCACCTACATTTGTCACACCATGGTTGTTTATTTTTTCCCCACTCAGTTAAAATAATCTTTATGGCTAAAATTGTTTAATAGTTTGTGTTATTTATAACAAACAAAAATCTAAAATAAAGAGGACACTTTAAATATCCCCTGCTCTGACTTGCTTCTTTCTCCCTCACTCTGGACACGAACTTATGTGTATACCTACAAACACACGTAAACACCCATCTTTTGTGACTTGCATGTGGGAGAGACCTGAATGTCCGAAGACCTTCAATGATCTGTGAAAATCTTCTGTGCCTCACTCGCTAGCCTTATCATTTTAAGACTTCCTCGGTGTTACCACCTGAATATCTGCTTCTGGAACAAAGTTCCTTTACAAAAGGGAATGGTGCTTACAGGTACACACCTTCCTGGTGGCTGGTGGTCTGAAACGTTCCCTCCATCTAACTCCATCTGAAGAGCGATCTAGGAATGCTAAATGGCTCAGGTGAAACCTACGGTTAATTTGTTTGTGGCCCATCTGGTGGGGAAACACTGAGTACCTCTCGTCCTGAAGAGTTCTCAGCAAATTAATACGATAGAAAGAACTGAAGATCTAGGCTTTGTTACCAGTTAGACACTTCGACTCAGTTCCTTTATGTGAAAACAGAAATAGTTATAACACATGGCCGCACAGGAAATTTATGAGGATCACAGGAGTTAATGCCTATAAAAAGTGTTTATGAACTGAAAAGCAGTGTACAAATGTTGATTTTCCATTTTTTAATCATTGATAAAACAACCCTCTGCCCAAGTACCTAGTTGAAAGGTACTATCCTATGGGCTTTGATTTATAAAAATGTGGTGATCTTAAAATCATTCCTTCTCTCCCCACTGAGGCCCAAGGGTGTGGAATTTATATCATCACAGGTCTTTAAATGGAATCATTTCAGCTTCTGATTTTAACTTCAGGCAAGTTGCATGTTGGATGAGTCAACACACCAGAATCAGTTTTTATTGATTCATTTGCTTCCAGTGTAAAAGCTAATTCCCAGGGGGCATTTTATGAGACAGAGCAGTAAGCTTGAGATGTTTTAGCCACAGTGAAGTTGGTGGACAATGCATCCAGGGAGACTGAAAGACCTTGAGGGGTTCGCCCTCCCACTATTTGAGAAAGGCAGCTGGTAGCCAAAGACGTCTGAGGCAATATAATGAGGCCTAGATACTAGAAATTGCCTTTCAATGCCAAAGAGTATAACTATTATATTTATAGTAACAACACCTCCCAACGAAAAAAGCTAAAAATGACCTCTGATTACCTGTCTTCCTCTTTCCCAGAGACACAAACTCTTCACGGATGAACTCTTTCCATCATGAATTCCTTTCAGGTTACAAGCAGGAAACAGGGTGCCCTGTGGAACTCACCAGACCCTTGTGTTGTCAGTGGCCTGGAACTAAGCAATATAAGGAACAACATTTATATTTATACACTACAGGCTCTGAAATTTCTCACATTAAATGTGGGTGTTATGGACAATTGGTTTCTAATCCCAAGTACAATATCCCCTTGGATGTCTGATAGTTCTCTCAAACTTAAATACCTCGTGCTGAACCCCTGAGCTTCTCTTACCTAAAACCCTTGCTCTACAGGTAGTATTCCCCTTATTGGATGATGGCCATTTAGTTCCTTTTTGTTTCTCAGCCAAAAACTCTGAGGTCATCCTTGACTCTTTTCTTTTTATTAGAAAGCTAACCTCGCAAGAAATACTACTAGTCCTACCTTCAGAATATACCTAAAATAATGACACATCTCACCACCTCCCGTTCTACCATCCCCATAGAAGTACTCCATCACCCCTTGCCTCAATTATTGCAGTTGCCTCCTAGCATCACTTTTGCCCCAATAAAGTCATTCTCAACAGAGCAGCCTTCAAAAATCCTTCTCGAATATGTCAGACCACATCACGACTGTGTCCCAAACCCTCTAATGGTCTTCTCATTTCTCTCAGAGGACAGCCGAGTCCTTACAATGTCCTACAAGTCTCTGTGTCCTACAATGTCCTACAAGCCCATTACTAATCTGACCCATCTCCTCACACTCCCCTTTGCTGCACGATGGTCGGACACAGGGCTTTTGTATTTGCTGTTCCCACAGCCTGGACCACTCTTCTCCCAGAGTCTTAGGGTTTACTCCTTTACCTCCTTCAAGTCTTCGCTTAAATGTCACCTGCTCAGTGAGGCCTTCCCTAACCATTCTAATAAAAATTACAGCACTCTCCATCCCACAGTCCTAACTCGATCTGTTTTTCCACAAAACATGGGTCACAAAATCACCATATGTTTTACTAACTTATTACATTTATTGCCTATGTTTTCCTAATAGAATATGAGCTCCACAAGGCCAGAAATTTTTTACTTATTCACTAATGTATCCCCAATACCCAGTGCCTTGAATCAAGTCTGGTACATAGTAGGTCTGGCCACCATGTACAGTTTCATAGGTTGTATGCTGCACGAGGCCAGGGCACACCATTCATATGGGAATGCTACCCTCTGGAGTTGTGCAAATGTCAGCCCCATAGGATCTCAATAAACATTTGTTGAATCAAAGAAAGCACGTTTTCCCTACTATTTTTAAGTACCTCAGTTAATATTCCCTAGAAATATTGCTAGAATTGAAAGAACACTGGGAGAGTTTAGAGACTCATAGACCAAAGGAAGATATTTATAACAGCCCCTGGATTGTGGGTTTAAAACTACCTTTACCGCCGTAAATACTGTTTACTAACTTAACAAAGCATTTTGAATTCCAGTGGAGGTGGGCAAATTGGCTATGTTTTGGAACTCTACATAATCACTATTTTCCCACAAGATAATTGAACAGTAAGTGTTATTTTAAGTAGTCTTGGAAGAATTCCCGGTTTCACTGTAGGAAAAGAGAAGTTTATATCTTGGGACTTTGTTTTGTTTTGAGGCTCAGCACACACGACTGTTCATGCAGCTCTTTTGTCTGTCTGTGATTAAGTGAAATCCATTACTTCAAAGAGGCTTTACCACATTCAGCAGGGCTTACCCACTCACTTATCCCGTTCCCCACCTTTGTAACACTCTCTCCTGGCATGTCTCTTCCTGCTACAGCTGATTACGTGAAATTTTATAGGTAAACACATCAGCCTCCCTCATCTTCCTGTCTGATTAATTTAAGAATGTCTCAGTTCCCTCGGAGTAGGCACCAGTGATGTCATCGCCTTTCCTTACAGGATGAGTTGTCAGGAAGCAGGATTTCACCGAGGCCTTCGGGTAGAAGTGGGGAGGCAACTGGAAATGTTGCCAATTAAAGGAGGTGGCCGTGGTTTTTGAAACGGTCTGTGTAGTCACTAGCATGACCTGTAGGCTACTAATGAATGGGGTTCATATTTTTAAAATGTGTCATGTATGATGAGAATACCTTGTTGTTCTTTACCAGTTGCCAGAATGGTCCGGTTTTCCACTGCTTTCTATTGTCTGTGTTAAGAGTTTAACATGGCCTAATCCTGGCAGAGTTATATGTATTCTTTGAGAGAATTTCAAGTACCTTCACATCCTTCTTGGTAAGTGGCACACACTGTGCAGGGCTTGCCTTTTTCTCCTTCCACCTGGTTAATGGAGGAGGGCCATGCTCTCACAGTGGTGGTGGAGGTTTTGCTCCCTACACAGGCTCCTCAGTCAGCTTTTGCTTAAATAAACACAAGTTTGATGCATAGTGAATATGGGGACACTGAATCAGGACCATCTCCTGAGCTGCGAGGTCATCAATCCTGATTTCTTCGATGAGATGGGAGGAGGTGAGGGGGAGAGCGTCCAGGGAAGGCTTAGTCAATTGGCAACAGCAAGTAGCCTTTTGAGCTTGATCACTGAGAAAACTGATAGCTAGTGGTGCCACTTTATTGCTGGAAACTCTGAGGGGAAACAAATGGTTAAATTTTAGATGAGAAACACTTAAATTTTTGCTGTTCTTTAGTGTGTTTCTCTGGGCTGCGGTGAGGATGGATGGGAAATGTTCACAATAGAAGCTACCCAAATTACCACATTTCGTACTATCTGAGCATACCCTGTTCTCACCTGTGTTATAAATAGTATAGCCTGAGCCTCACAGTGTGGATGCGCTTTTACAGGATGACATTTGTCCTTCCAAGCTGCAGCCTCCTTATACACCGCAAAGCCACACAACCCCAGCGCAGTAGGTGTGGTCTGACCTTCAGTTTCCACTTTCTACTCCTTGATGATTCTAGAACCCAGTCCATCTTTTCAGATAGTTTTCCCAGTCTGGGCCCTATGCTGGGCCTTCTTACAGCTACGAGGAAGGGGAATAGACTTAGGGTGAAGAGCTTGGGCTTCAGAATCAGTTACATTTGGCTCTAAGGATGTGGACATGAGTAAGTTGCTCATCTCTCTTTGTCTCAGTGGTTCCATCTGTAAAATGGAGATAAAACAATCTCAGGCTCATTTTGCATATTAAATTAGATAATGTTTTGAGAGCCTCGCACACAGCACCAGCTATTGTTAAGATTTGCTGTAATTAATAGAAATCCCCAGCATGCCAAGGAACAGACACACTTCCTACTAAAGTTTCTTGCTAGAAAGTACTATTTTGCTCCCTACAAAGACTCCACAGTCAGCTGCTACTTAAATAAACACAAGTTTGATGCATAGGAGATACGTGGAAACTGAATCAGGAGTAGCTGACAGAACAGTAAGAGTATAATGCTTTCCTCTCCATTCCTCTCATCTTGGTTGAGTTTTTTCACCTTTTTAAATTTATTTTTATTTATTTATTTTATTTTATATTTTTTTAAAGACTTTATTGGGGAATTGGGGAACAGGAACAGACAAGTTGCTGTCCTTTTGTCCTTCAGTCTAGTTGTGGAGGATGTCGCCTCACTGGCCCATATTGGTGTTATCATGGCGCTCTTCCCGGTGAGACGGTTGCTCGCCGGCCATTGGATGGTCACTCACAGCAGCTCACGAAAGCTCACACCAGCTGCCAGCCAGCCCCACTGCAACCTATACCATC
>NW_017731410.1:2283863-2296294 GCF_001890085.2 Hipposideros armiger
ATCTTAGCTGTAGAGGGCAGTGTCACTGGCCCTCATGTGGGATCCGAACCGGGGTCCTGCTGCTCAGAGCTAGCGTCCCAAGCCAACTCTTAACCAACGCACCGTTCAGCCAGTCCTTCTCTTTTTTTTTTTTTTTTTACTTTAACTTGGACAAAAAGAAATTCTCAGTAAGAACATAATTAAACATTTTCTACTTAATTTTTTCTCAGCCAAGAGAGTTCTCTTAAATAATAATGTAGAATCATACATTCATTTGTTTTTTTATTTGTTTTTTCATTCATTCTTTCAACCAGAGTGACCCTGTGCTACAGCACAATTCCTAGCCCTCACGGACAGTTCTTCTCTAGTGGGGGATTTAGTCAGTAGGCAGGCAGTTACAGGGTAATGGGATAAAAACTGGCCTAGGAAAAGTCAGAGGCTGTGGAGGTACTCAGGAAAGCCACCATGTCCAGATCCGAAAGGGCCCATGGGACTTCCTGGAGGAAGTGGTGTCTAATGGGAGACTTAACTAATGACTAGAGCTTTGCCAGGCAGGGAACAGCATGCGCAAAGGTTTAGAAGCAAGAGAGGCTCTGATTTGGTGGAGGAGCTGAGTTCAGTATGATTGAAATAGAGTTTCAGGAAGGGCATGGAAAGGAACAGGGTTGGAGAAGTAAGCCAGAGCCAGATTATCTCCTTATTTCTTTCTTATACTTTAAGATGTGTCCTGCACACAAAACTCAGAGGTAATGCGGTGTGGTCCCACTATGGAAGGAAGACCAAGGACTTGTGCCGATGGAGAAAAACAAGCGGCTGGGAGACAGTTTTCACAGTACAGAGTCTTCAAAAATTTCCCAATTTCCTCTGAGTTGTCATGAATTTCCTCTAAGTTGTCATGAAGACCATCAGATATGCTCAAACATGCATTTCAAATGCTGCTACTGATGCTCTCCCTCCCTTAAGGCAAATATTGGCGCTTGCTAATGTCCAACATTTAGATGTTTATATTTTTCAAAAACCTTAATTTATACGCCTGGGATTATTGTAATCCTATCTATAGGTAATATTTTAATAGGTAAATCATGCTAAATTATTATCTGCTCATAGAAAGACAAAGCACTTTCAACTCTAATCTTAATCAAAGTTAACTGAATTAAAGTATTCAAGAATGCTCTATAAAATATTACTTTGAGCATAATTATGTAAGATGAATAAGGAGAGACAATTATTACTGAATCATTAATGGTCTCTCAAAATAATCCGTATGTTCCTCTTTCCATGATTGCTCTTGTCCTTCTCTCTGCTAAGAAGGCCAACTACCACCTTCATCCTTTGAGATCCATTTTTGCATCCTTTGACCATTTTAATACTTGTTCCAGAGGGAAACGTATTCATGTCTTTTCATTCATTTGTATTATTATTACTTTAGTTGTCATGTATTTTAAACAGTTTTACTAGATTTAGTTAATAGAAGTGTGCCTTGGATTTCTTTTTTTATCCACTGTGGCCCTTAGCTTGGGGCATGTGTTGATTAATTGATAATGGTAGAATATTTATACAGTAGGCTTATGAAAGAATTTAAGTTTCATAGATAGATCATCTAATCCTTCTGAACTTTGACAAAGAAAAAACGTTGAATCAAATATTCTTCCTTAGTAACTGAATGCTGCTGAATAACTAGCCTGCTATAGTTTCTAAATATCAGACTGTTATATAGACTCTCTCTGTCCATTCCTCTGTGGCCAGAAATGTTGGGCGAGAGGTTCTACATGGAAACCCATAGCATCTATTTGGGGAAACTCTAAAAGAAGTGAAACTAACCAAAGGGAGGATGTGCGCATCCATCTCTGACCTCTATGTCCTGTATTTGCTGTAAACATGATACACATAAGGACAGCCCCATAGTATAGTTGCTTTGTAATTTTGCTAAGGATCCCCTTATATAGACAAAAAACATAAAGCCACTTAGATAACTTATCTGTTCATTCCTTAATAACAAATTGCTATGAAAGTGCTTAGGGAATAGAAACACTCAACAAATGTTAGTTGTTGCTTTTGGTTTTAATATTGTTTCCTTCTTTATAGTTATGCTGACCAGTATGATAGCCATTAGCCATCTGTGGCTACTGCACACTTGAAATGTTACTATTATTTATATCATATGCTCTAAGTATAAAAAGCACACACTGAATTTCAAAGATTTGCAATGGGAACAAGTAATGTCAAATAGCTCATTAATTATTTTTGTATTGATTGCATGCTAGTTTTGATCTATTGCGTTAAACAAAGTATATTATTTAATTTCACATTACCTTTTATTTTATTAATGTAGCTATGAGAAAATTTCAAATTATACATGTGGCTCACATTTGTGGCTTATATTATATTTCTGTTGGACAGCACTGCCTTAAAGAGGCCTCCCAGGGTGTTGTGGCAAGACATTCAACAAGGATCCCAATCAGCAAAGAGGAAAGAAAAAAGATCAAACTATAGCTAAACAAACATGAACTATTCACTTATTAAAAATTGAAATTAAATGTGGTTGTTGTTTTGTTTTGTTTTAGTTTTGTGGTCAGCTTTATCTTTAAGAAACATTAGTGAACATTTTATATCTACTGAAAAAAACAAATTCCTATTTTTAGGTTACTGGTTGGTTCACCTTGGAGTGGCTTTCCTGAGAACCGAATGGGAGATGTGTATAAATGTCCTGTTGATCCGTCCACTGCTACATGTGAAAAACTCAATTTGCAAAGTAAGTTGTAATTAGCATTGTGTGTTTTTTACAAATACAATCTGATTTGTTATATGCACAATTAAAAAATAACAAAACCAATGATAGTTCTGTCTTAAAGAAATACGGACAGCTTTTTTTTGCCTTTATCTCTTTAGTCCTAGGGGGGATCCCAATTGTATCCAAATTTCCAAAACAGTTTGAAGACTTGACTTAATAAGGTGCATGGGAAATGTGCAGCCTCCTGGACCATCTACCCCTCCCCAGACTGTGAACCATTTCAACCAGAGTTTAGGGTTACTTTGATGATTATTTACAAAAATCTGAGGCCAGGCATACCTCTCTCCCTCAAAACAAACCATTAAGTATAGAAATGTCAGTACTAGGACTGCTCTTAGAGGTGCTGAGAAACACTCTGTGTTTCTGATCATGTCTAAATGATTTCATGCTAAGAAAATATATTCACAATTTGGAATTATCTATAATTGCTTGGAATTGCTGTTTTAATCATTCACATCTCAGGTGCTTTCTATTAAGTGCAAAAACTTATTAAGGGTACAAGACCGGAAACCTAAATGAGTCATATTTCCACACAGCATTTCCTAATGCAAGTAAAAAGTTGCCTAATTTGATTATCATCATCATTCCAAAAAGCCAGCACTGAGGATTCTTAAGAGTTCTGAAGAATTAAGGCATGGATTAGGAACACGTAGTGTTATGGAAATCAAGGGAAAAAGAGATTCAGAAACAGTGATTAAGGCTAAGAAACAAAGGTGGGAGTGTTTCTGACACCATTTTGTATACTTGATTTCCAGCACCATTTCTGGCATAGCATAGTGGCTATACTATGTTTTTAGTGAGATGCTAGGAGTATCAGTGGTGTCAAATGATAGAGGTTGAAGAATATGAGGATCGAGTACAGACCATTATCGTATTTAAGGAGGTGTGGGTGGTCGAGATGAGTGTTCACCAAATGTTTTGAACACTCACCATATATACATAACATATATATGATACATACATAATATATATATATATGATGCACATATAATAGATATATATGATGCATATGTAATATATATGACACACATATAATACATATATGACATATACATAATATAGATGATGCACATATATATGATACAGATATAAATATATATACATATATAAAATCTGTGAAAATAATAAAAATATACACATTAGGGGTGAGGGCTCAAAATTTTTATTATATCACCCCTAATGTTTCATACCCTCTAACTTTTGAACACTCACCTCTAATGTATATATTTTATTTTTAAAAATTACATACATGTACTAACATATTATCTTTCTAAATAAAAATAAATTTAAAAAGAATAAAAACATACACATAGAAGCTCTATTATTTTCTTTCTGCACTCCATATTATCATATTTTGTGACTTCCTTGTCCTGAGTATAAATCCAATAGTGCTGAAGGGAGAACATAGATTACAAAGACTTCAGGAGTGGGTGAGTAGTGAACAAGCACAAGGAGTGAAAGTAGACCTCCATTTCCAGAAGCTGAGTAGTGGAGGAAAATTGGGAAAATAGTTCAGTGGGGTAGCAGGGTTAGGAGAAGATTTTCCAATAAAAAGGAGATGGTCTTATTTTTAGGGAGAGTGGAAGGAGGCGATAAAAAGGGAGTGACTTATAGTGAAGAATAGAGTTAACCGGATGGGATTAATGTCACTGGTCCCTAGGAAAATGAGTCTTAGAAAGAATGATCCTTCTCTAAAACACAAAGAAAAGAGAAAAAGTAAGCGGTCTAAGAATGGACTTTAGGTAAACATGATGGCAGCTGAGATTATCCTTTGAGTGTGACTATCTTCTCTGCAGTGTAGGCAGGTTATTCAGAGAGTGATGAGAACTGAGTTGAGCTTGGAGGCTTGAGAAGAAGGATCAAGTTTTCAAACAGTCAACTTGGGACATGGAGGGTAAATAAAAGTGGCAATGTGGGCTTGGCAGAGATTAAAGAGCATGAGTAAATGACATTATTGAGGAGAATTGCAATGTTCAGCAGTTGAAGCATGGATATAGTGGATGATGCCCCGGTTCAGTGGGAGAGAGGAGGTTGGAAACATTTATTTATTATTCTCCATGATTAGCCTCATTATTTCCTTTTAAAATTCACTCACCTTTGAGCCAGATTCTACCATATGGCATTCTTTGATAATACTTTAAGGATATTTTTTTCTGATCCACAATGAAGCCTTAGATAGAGTCACCATGACCTTGGAAGGAGCAGGGATGACAAACGGGAGACGAAATGGTGTCCTCAGACGTGTTTTGTTTGGCCTGCACTTTGTTTTTTAAAAATTTAAATTTAAATGCCTGTAAGTTATGCTCTCTCCACACCCCACCCCCTAGAATCTTACATATGCAGCCTCACACATTTACAGGAGCTTCCTGATCACTGAGGCCTCTCTTTTCCCTACATTTGACTACATAATGCGAGCACCAGGGGAGATGACACTAAATTTAATGCTACATATACACATGAGTGTGCGTAGGTTTCTTTTAGCAACTTTAAATAAATGGTGAAAATGTAGTCACTTTTTAAACTTTTTTTTCCTTTGAAAGCTTCCACGAGCATTTCCAATGTTACTGAGATGAAAACCAACATGAGCCTTGGCTTGACACTCACAAGGAACATGGGAACCGGAGGATTCCTTGTGAGTATTTACTTTTCAAATCCTCATTCCCCTCAAAAAAGCACAAGGTTGAGGGCCGGCCGAGTGGCTCAGTTGGTTAAGAGCTCGTTCAAGAGTTTGAGCTCTGAGCAACAGCGGTTCGAGGCCAGCCCGAGCTGAGCAGCCAATAGGTAGCAGGATGGCTCATAAAAAAAAAAAAAAAAAAAGCACAAGGTTGGCGTCTCTCACTATCCCTTCTATCCATTCAAATCTTGAGATTTAAATGTGAGAGCATGCTTTTTGATAAATCATGCTATGTAGCTATCCAACATGAAATAACGATCTGTTGATGTGTAGGCTTCTGAAGATATTCAGCAAAACAATCTCCACAGAATGTTTCGAAAACGGGCAACAAAATTGGCATCAGTTCTTTGCCCTTGGAAAGTGTGCCTGGTCTTGTTGATAACAGCAGAATTCCAGGCCTCATTTCTCCTTCCTGTAGGGACATTCAAGATAGGGGACTGCTAATTCAGGAAGTAGGTTCCAAAGCCAAAATGTAGTTTTGTTTTTAATCATTTCCTCTAACCTTTGGCTAATCTGATATTATTGAAGGCATAGCTCAGTCTCATCTTATTTTATGTTCATGTTTACTTTCACTTTGTTTCTAGAATGCTGTGAAAAGACATCACAAATCAGTGAAATAGAATGCCTTATTTAACAAGTTGGGACAATTAGTTGGTTAGTAACTTGCATATCCAACTATACTTTCAAGTGAATTAAAGAGTTAATATATCAAAGTAGAAGAAAGTAGAAATTCTCTGAAAGAGGGAAGAATTTCTGAGTTTAGAACTAAGAGGAAAAATAATATAGGAAATTGTTGAAAAGATTTGACTATATAAAAAAATTAAAACCCTCACACACCAAAAAAAGTTTAAAGGCAAATAAAAACCCAATGTTATTAGACATTTCCACCAGCATATATAGGTATACCCTAGTTGTACCACCATGTTATAATAGTGTTAGAAAGCTTATTGTAACTTCTCATTAGTTATAGCTATACCATTAACATGCTAACCTAAATGTCTATGTGTATAACTAGATTATTCTAAAATGTAATCCATTTTGAACAATGACAGTCTCCTTTCACTGACAGATATTAGAATGCAGACAGACTTTGGTACCACTAGGTAAATCAAGTACTGCTTGTAATGCATGTTCCATCAGTGCATAAATGAATATTACAATGAATCTTCATGGTTTATGATATTCCTAAGTCCTTATAATAGGATTGCTCTCATCTTTATTTCCTTGTTAGTCTTTAAAGTTGAATAAATTCAGAAAGAGAAATATATTGAGCTATAGGGATTAGAGAATAAACTTTAGAGGTTTTTAACCTGGGCGTCCGGATGGCTCAGTTGGTTAGAGTGTGTGCTCTTAACAACAAGGTTGCCAGTTCACCTCCCACATGGGATGGTGGTCTGCGCAATCCCCTACCCCGCAACTAGATTGAAAGCAGTGACTGGACTTGGAGCTGAGCCGCCCTCCACAACTAAGATTGAAGGACAACAACTTGACTTGGAGCTGATGGGTCCTGGAAAAACATAATGTTCCCTTCCCCAATAAAAATAAAATTAAAAAAAAAAAGTTTTTAACCTGTAACTTCAGGTAGAGTAAAATAAAATTGCAAGAGAATTTGAGAGATTAGTTTAACAAAGTAGGAAGCAGGGAGGGACGGGGAAGTGGCAGGGAGAGAGAGGGGAAAAAAAGAAAGAAGGGAGAAAAAAGCCAAAGCTTTCTTTACATTCCTAAAAGATCAAAACCTTAAGATACTCTTAAGAATTATTTGGAAAAGACTGACAATCATCACATTTTTTTGAACCTTCTTAAAGTTCTGGGCTTTAAGCAAGAATGTAGTTCTGGCATTAACAATTGGCATATTCTAATTTCAGTTTCTTAATGCTGTTTTCCATTGCTTTTAAAGCAAAAAAAAATTTTTTTTGAATACTTCATGAGTTGTTATTTTTCAAGGTTATTAGAAAAAACCAACTTGGGGGTGGAGATATGAGAATCAATAATTGGTTTACTGTTGTTTGGTAAACTATTAAAGGCATCGCTTATGATTTCCCCCTAACTAATTGGCAAAATGAACCAGTTTCATAGGGGGTGGGGGGAACTCTCCTTGTTCATCGAGCATGAAATCTGACCACAGCTGCTTCCTTCTCCTTTAAGCTACCAACAATTAAACTGGGTCAGATAAATTTCCTTTTATTTTTCCAATTGCTTTTTGCAAGTCCACACTTTTCTGTTCAATTTTAATAACCAGTCCACCATGGCTTAGCATAATGTTAAACTTTGTGATGTTTAAGATCTCGGCTAGACTTCTCTTCCCTATTTTTTTCCCTTTTACATCTAATGATTTTAATATTATTTAATCTAATATTTCCAGTCTGATTTAACCATAATTTAATCAAAGGTCCTTGGCATTCAAGGGCTCCTGAAAAGGGAAGATGGGATTGGGTTCATGGAGGGATGAAGAATTGAAGCACAGATGATGTGGGCAAGAAGACAAGTAACAGCCTGGAGGACTGAAGGTTTTAGAGATTGGAAATAAGTGAAGTCCTCAAAGAAATACTTTATGCAAAGTTAAAAACTGGCAGTTCATAGAACTCATTTGTATTTGTTTACCACACAGAGTGTTTGTTTTAAAAAAAAAAAAAAAACTGGGGATTTTCACACAAAATTTGTCCTCTCTGACTCTCCTTGAAAATTTGGGAGCTCTGGCAGCCCCAAGGCTGTTTCACGCCAGTCAATGGGCGGGAGCCACAGTGGCTGTCCCTGAGTAAAATGCATGGGCTCTTCGTGCACCTTGGTGTCTCCCTGGCCCCAAGCGCTCTTGTAGGATCCCTGCCTGGCCCTCGAGGACATGTGGGTTTATGGTTTCTGCTGAATAGTACCCATGGAAGGGCTAGGAGGATGCTGGCTAACAGTTACATACCACTTTCTATTTACCCAGCACTGTTCTAACTCTTTTATACCTATCGGCCCATTTAATCTTCACAACTTTAAAAAAACAGGATTATCCACATTTTTCAGATGAAGCACCTGAGACCCAGGTCACTGAGAGACAAGAAATGAACTTCGCACTCATCTGTTTTCTGGGAGAAAAGCACCCCTTTGCTCTGGCTCAGTGGGTGACCTGCTAGGCCTCCTCCCTGCACGGACACCTGCCCCTGACAGTCCCAGGGCCCCGCTGCCCGAGAGGCCTGCCACTGGGCACCGCATATCTGCCATCTCCCTCACTTCGGCTTGCTCTGGCTCACTTTCACTCAGGAATTTTTGACCTGTTAGTTGCAAGAGTTGACAATTCTTACTATCTTGTAAAAGAATAGAAATAATGTTTGAGTTTCACAGGTGGAAAGGTAGAGGGTGAACATCTTCCATGTTTTGTCTCTCATCATTCTCATTTTTTTTTAAGACATGCGGTCCCCTGTGGGCGCAGCAGTGTGGAAGTCAGTATTATACAACTGGAGTTTGTTCTGACGTCAGTCCTGATTTCCGGCTCTTGGCCAGCTTTTCCCCAGCCATACAGAGTAAGTTAAGAATGTGCAGAGGGTGGGAGCAATACCTCGCATTAAATGAAGGGAAAACATTAATCAATGAGTGCCGCCACCCAACCCCTCAACTCTATTTTACTTTAAGTCTCACTTTCATACGGGCGTGAAGTCTGACTTACCTGTGGAAATCTGTTTCTCTTATCTTCCTCTATGTAGCCTGCCCTTCCTTCATAGATGTTGTGGTTGTATGTGATGAATCAAACAGTATCTATCCCTGGGAGGCAGTAAAGAATTTTTTGGAAAAATTTGTACAAGGCCTGGATATAGGCCCCACAAAGACACAGGTATGGACATCAATGATACATAAATTAACTCACAGCTTTCTTTCTGAGAAAATATTGTTAGATACGAAGTCTTAGTTTTCGTGTTTGTCAAATCACCATATTAATTGCATATGAGTATAATGGTAATCTTGAAAGTTAATTGACAGTTGACTACATTGAGTTATTCTATCTACGATTTAGATTTTTATTTCTGACACAGGCATTGGACATGGAATATAGCATTTTAATCCTCTTTACTTCCGTATTGTTCTTCCACTAACTCATGAATTTATCAGTACATTTTACAATCCAATACACCCACTTGGACTAATAATGCATTTCTTTTGTTTACTCCTTGCTGATAAAACAATTATCCTTGAATTCTGGGATTTTTGTACATAAGTTCATAGATAGCATAATTCTACTATTTATTATTTTATTGTCTTTTATCACATTCGAGCCTAGCTTTTTTTTTTTTTTTACACTGGACAAGTCTTTTCATCTATTTTATACAGCTCTCTCTGTTTTAAGAAGTCTTTAATTTGCTTTTCTATCTTCTTGAGGCAGGCAACCAAAACTCAGGAGCAGAAGCTTCATGCTTCTAGAAAACTAACTAGCGTTTATTTTTAAAGTTCTGGAGGCATTTTCTTTCTTTTTTATTGGATCTGCCATTTCATGGGTCAGTCTGGTTGTTGCAGTACATTGAACCAACATCAACGGGGACCAGTTCACAGAGTTACCAGTGTATGTTCTTGGGTTGCATCTGACGCAGCAGTGTTCGACATCTAGTAACAACTGTTGGAGCATTGTCCCCGAAATTCTTTGCAGTTATCTATATTGAAGTTTGCTTTTCTGCTTTCCTACACAACGTTATATATTATAATATAGTTATCCTTTATTCCCATTGACGTTGCTTCTTAATACCACAAGGACATTAATGTCTGCCAAAACTTCGAAGGTTTCGCTGTGGGCTTTTACCAGAAAATTCTGTTAAATAAGACAAGGTATAACTCTGGTTTCTGGAGAGTATCACTTCACTGTTAAGGCCCCTCATTAAGCGTTTTCATATGTATCTGCTTATTTTCTCTGTCTCTAAATGAATTTCCCCCATAACATGACTTATTTGAATAGTCTAGTATGACATTCATGGCCTCCCTCTTCTTGTCATCTTGTCCCAGTGCATCTTCTTCATCTCTAGAGGTGGTTTTACGCCGTCCTCTTATCGCTATCTAAATGGGACCTTTCTGTAAGTCTCCATACACCACATTTCTTTAAATCCTCTCTTCAGCCTTCCCCTTTCTCATACAGAAGTTCTAGGGCCGTGTCATGGGGGTGACAACCATCTTCCTACTAGACTTTGAAATCCTCAGAGTTATTTTTGATCCTTTCTTCTCTCTCCAGTCTTCCAACCCATCCTAAAGACAGGGACCCAGTACTATCATATTTTTGCCATCTACCCAGTGGCTGATTAACTGCCTTCCTAGCGAAAGTAGCTGACGGAACTCAGAAATCCAGGCTTTGCCCCGTCTACCTTTCTTACATGCTGAACTCTATTTCAGAGACACTTTCACCACTGATCTCTTATTGCCACTTCCTGCCCTGGAAGCCCCCACTCCTGGGCATAGAGAGTGATCAATGCTGGGGACAAAGTCATTAACAGAAGTGTTTGACCATCTTGAGCTAAAGGATTATGTGCCCAAATATCTTGTTCAGAAGTCTCAGCTCTCTCAAATCACTCTCTGGAATGATGTTTTCTCGGAAGGCCAGAAACTCCTGCCCCACGTGCCTATAAAGCATCTGTCCTCCTGAAGTCTGTGATTAGAGGAAATCCAGCACAATAAATACATCCAAATTGACTGCATTGTTTTTTCTTGTATTTAACTCTTAATTCTTTATTATATATTTTTCCTCAATTGATGACATATTATCTTCAATCTATGACTACTTATAATTATTTACATGTTTATAGCCATTATTAATTTTTAAAATTATATCATTTTAATCTTCCTGTTATGAACTTTATTCTAACACATATCCATATTAAAATAGTATAGGACAATGCTTAAAAACTTACAGATATAACACTTGAGAAGCAAATTATACACAATAGTACTTCATCTTGCTTATCAATAAGTACTGCTGCTGTACACTTACAGCCTCTAACAAAGTCATCCCATTGGAAGAAAAATAACTTCTTATGAACAACACTGGAAATGATTCCCGTAAGCTATCAGCCAGAGTCTAGATGCACTTTCGATTTTCATTCTATTGATTAAATACAAATGATTTATAACTTAATGACAACTCTTTAATAAACTTCTGCTCTCTTGCAGGTGGGATTAATTCAGTATGCCAATGAGCCAAGAGTTGTGTTTAACCTGAACACTTATAAAACAAAAGCTGAAATGATTATAGCAACATCCCAGACATACCAACATGGCGGGGACCTCACAAATACATTCAAAGCAATTCAATATGCAAGGTAAGTTGTGAAGCTAATAGGCCAATATTTTGATAAAATAGAAGTTCTTATAAATAACAAAAAGAAAAGACAAAGAAAAATAATATACCTGGTACCCATACTTAAATCAGAAATAACAAAGAAGGAAAGTTTAAACATTCTATAACTTAAACACTTTGAGAAGGCAGTAGGACATGTAGTTTAAAAATCTTTGATTTCTAGGACTTTCATGAAACATTGTATGAGTTTTTAGTTAGTGTTTCTACGAACTGGTGACTCTCCCTATACGTCTTAAAGGACTATGACAGAACTTGGGTGATTAAAAAAAAAAAAAAAAAGCTAAGAAATAAGAAATCTTTTAAAACACCATGTCAGATATCAAAGACCCACAAAAAAAGTTAATGGGCTTGATTATATCAAAATATAAAATTCTGTACAGAAGTAATACTATTAAAATTCAAAAGATGATTAATGAGTTGAAATTATTTACAATATATATGCCAGGATGATTTTCTTTATTAACAAAAGATCTTACTAATCATTAAGAAAATGATGAGGGCCGGCCGAGTGGCGCGATGGTTAAGGGCTCGCTTGGGATGCCAGAGGGCCCCGGTTCGGATCCCACATATGAGGGCCAGTGAACACTGCCCTCCACAGCTAGGATGCTGAACAACAGCTCGACCTGGAGCTGGGCTGCCGTGGGTCGCTGGCGACGGCGTAGGCTGCAGTCCCT
>NW_017731410.1:2296414-2345568 GCF_001890085.2 Hipposideros armiger
GAAGAACAAAACGACAGCAACTTGTCTGTTCCCCTTCCCCAATCCCCCAGCACTGTTCCCATCCCCCCAATTCCCCAATAAAAAATCTTAAAAAAAAAAAAAGAAAAAAAGAAAATGATGAATACAAAGAAAAATGGGCAAAAATAAATAAAGAAGTATCAAGTTCATAGAAAAATAATTCAAATGGCTAATAAACATAAAATGGTCATTATCCCTTCATAATGAAAAAATGCGTATTAAAACTACAGCTATATATTATTTGTCACTTCTCAGAATGCCCTAAATTAAACAGTTTAATTTTTTAATGTTAAGGAAAGGAGGTGGTGAAATGTATTCTTGTACACTGATGGTAATATAAATTGCTTAAAATTTTTGAAGGTCAATTTGGCATTATCTGTCAAAATTAGAAATGTATATATCCTTTGTTCCAGTTATTCTGTCATACTTATACATTTGAAAACCTATGCCAAGATATATACACAAGGACATTAATTACTTATAAAACTCAAAGTGGCCTAAATGCCCAATAAGGGAGAATTGGTTAAATAAACTATGATGCTCCAAACAATGGAATATTAATATATACTGGTGTTAACAAAGAACAAGGTCATCATATGTGCTGATATGGGAAGATATCTATTAAAATGAAAAGCAACTATATAGAATATGCCTCCATTTTTGTAAAGATTTAAGGGGTAGACTCTGATATACATCTACATAAAACATTTTCTAGAAGGAAACACAAAATGATAATAGTGAGTACCTTTGGAATAGGGGCTTGGCGTCAAATTTTTGTTTTATGTGTTTCCAAATGCTTTGATTTTTTTAAAACATGTATATCTATTACTTAAAAAAATAATAATTTGTGTTGAAAAAGTAAATGCAAATTCAATGAGTACAATTTATGACAGGAATAAATATCTTTGTTCTTTTGATTAGTATTAGTGCATTTGTTTTTTTGTTTACAATAAAGGGAATATAATCAATAATGTTGTATAGATTATGTATGGATACTGGACTTATGGGGGGATCACTTCATAGATTGTGTAGATGCCTGACCACTGCACTGTAACCTGAAGCTGATATAGAATAGTATTGAATGTCAACTATATATATACATATATATATTGTCACGGGTTTATGGGATGTAAAGTATAGCATAGGAAATATAGTTAATGGTATAGTAACAGCTATATATGTGGTCAGAGAGGTAGTAGACTGGGAGGGAGATTATCACTTTGTGAGGGGTACAAATGTCTAATCATTATGTTGTTTTGTACACCTGAAACTAAAAAATAGTGAATTTAATTTTCTTATCAAAAGGTAATTAATTCTAAGGATTCCTGATATAAATATGCACATGCAAGTAACACATAACACACACCATGGAACCCATGGAAATTATTTTTAATGCCAAGCAAGATTTATATTTTTATGTTTCTCTACAAGCTACAAGTAGAATACACTTAAATGTATCTGCAGAACTGACATGGAGAAAAACTCTAAAACAATAGGTTATGCTCAAAGAAGCCAGTTTCATATTTATATTGCTAATCAGAGGTCCACATATTAACTTCATCTTTTGATAGTGAGTCTTTAACTTTATCTTCCATAGAGATTTCGCTTATGCAGCATCTTTTGGTGGACGACCAGGAGCTACCAAAGTAATGGTGGTTGTAACTGATGGCGAGTCACATGATGGTTCAAAGTTGAAAGCCGTGATCGATCAATGTAACAAAGACAATATACTGAGGTTTGGCATAGCGGTAAGTGAATTTTGTTTTTAACTGTCTCTCAGTAGATGGGTAAATGTTTCTTTATAACATTACTTCCCAAGACTGCCTTTCTCATTGGCTCTATATTAAAGAAAATATAGAGCCATATATATATCTATATAGCTTTATATTAAAGAAAAGTTTTGCCCTATTCCTGCTTCTTGCTGATTTTCAGTCCCATCAAGTAAGGGGATATGGATTTAAATCTCCAGATGACCTACTGTGTTCAGAAATAGCCCAGAAAATGCTAATAGGGAAATTGGAGGATAGCAGTAATGACCTTTTTTTCCTCTTCCTCTATTTTCAAGGTTCTTGGGTACTTAAACAGAAATGCCCTTGATACTAAAAATTTAATAAAAGAAATTAAAGCAATTGCCAGTATTCCAACAGAAAGATACTTTTTCAATGTGTCTGATGAAGCAGCTCTACTAGAAAAGGCTGGGACAATAGGAGAACAAATTTTCAGCATTGAAGGTAAAAGAATTTCTTCTTTCAAAAACTGTTTTCAAGAATTCTTGATTTTATTACCACCTACTTACTCTATTAATATTAACTTGTATGCCTTGTATGAAAAGAACTCTTATAATCAGTTCTAAAAATAGGCAAAGAACATGAATAAGTATTTTATAAAAGATAAAATACCAATGACCAATAACCATAAGAAAATAGCCTCAATATCAGTAATTATTTTTTAAAAAATAAATCAACTTTACTTTGTACCTAAAGATAACAAACAGTAGTAATGTCTAATCTTGGAGAGATTATGGGGAAACAAAGAAGCTCATACACTGTTGATAAGATTATAAATTGTATAACATTTTGAGGGGCAATTTAGTAATATCTAGTATAACTGTAAATAGTTTTACCTTTTTTATACTTTGTTATATAATTTCTGAAATTCTTGAATTTGTTTACAAAAACATGTATACTTTAAAATTAGAAAAATGTAGTGAAGCTTTTTAGTAGTTCAGATCTTGAGGAAACATTTTATTTACCAGATCTACAATAATTTACTGACATGGCCTTGGAAGGTCTAGTCAGTGCAGAAATATCCTATGTTAGAGAACTCATATGGAGGACTGTAACACGCTTAGTAAAAACTCCCACATGACCCAAATCCTGTTTCTGGATGGTTAACCCAAATAACTTTTAGCAATAAAGAGCATATTTTATAGAGTACCAACTATGCATCATGAACTGCTTCTGAAATTGGGTCCAAGGGACTTGCATAAATTAAGTATTCATTCCTCTGTCATATCTTCATCTCCTGATTATCCACTGTAAATTTATATCCAAAAAGTTATATTACTCTTAAACACTCTATGGTTCTTCTAAGTTCTTTAAATCATCATCAAAATCTAATGTGCCCTGAGAAAATAAAAAAATTATTTGGCTACCTATTACAATCATTTTGTTTGTGGTGGCATGAATATGAACAATTGCAATGCAGTCTAAAAGCTGACTAGAAATGATTTCATGTATTATCTGCTAGTATGGATTTTTGGGGAGCACTACTCTACTTTATTAGAAATTATCTCCACTCATCTTGCCTAAGTTATTACACATTCTAAATAAGTTACTATATTGTGTGATACAGTTTGTCTTCTCTGTGTTAGAGTGGCAGTCCAGGAATTTAGCTTTGTTTTTGCAAAGATTAGTGAGACGTATCAATTTTGACCACACTGTATGGAAAATGAGTACTAATTGAGTCTTATGGTACTAGAGTCAGAGACAAGCACATATGTTGAAGTAGGACAAAATTCCCGATTTGTAAAATTCCTGCTCAATCTTGAATCCTGGCTCCTGAAGCCTAACCCAGATATCTTTAGCACAGCCTTCACTACAGATCAATTGCTGAATGCCTCCTATTGCATCTGAGATGTGTGTGCATTTATTAGTACCAATATTTAAAAGCTAAAAATTCATATAGTTTCTTAGCTAGTAATGATAATTTGCTTTTTAAAGTCCATCACCTCAGTTTTCATCTTACCTCATCCCTTATATTAAGTGTTCTTTGATATCAGGAACTTCATCAATAAGTCTATCAATAAATATATTAATACATATATATCAAGATAAATGCTGCTGATGTAAGAAACATTCAAATCTATAGAGATTTTTGTTTGTTTATTTGAGCCAAACAGACAATTGCCAGGAAGCAAAAATCACAATGGGTTGAGAAAATTCTCCGGAGAATGGCAGTTTTGCAGGTTATTTTACACATTAGAATCAAAGGAGGAGACGTAAGGAAGGTTACATGAAATCCATTGGTGATAGAATAAGTGGGTGGGAGAAAGCAAAGCAGGGAAACCTCTGGGGCTGGATGAAAAGACACATACTTCTTTTACATTGGTGGGTACAGGATAGTAAATAATTAACACTTACAGCCACAGAGAGATTATATTTGGGGGAACAATAACGATGAGGGGTTCCGTGGTCTCCTGCTCTGGTGTGGGTGACCTCAGGGGTCTGGAAGATTACTCTGACATCTCAAAGGTATGCCTTAGATACCAAAAGACAATACACAGGCTTACTTAAGGTAAAGACTGACCTTTGTCAAGGAAGCTACAGGCCTAGGATGTGACTACCCCCATGACCTGCTTTTAGTTAGAAATGTCTATGTTCAGACCATCCTATCTGGTTACTTGTGGTCTCTGAGTTTGTAGGGCCTGCCATGCAGGCCTCCCCTGAGCTGGTCAGGTTTTATGTATGGCCGCCTTTTCATCCACAGTTCCAACTTCAAACACTACCTTGGAAATATTGTGGATTTCCATATCTGCAGAGTACTTCATTAGTGATTTCTTGCTCCCAGAATCTACCACCTCTGTATTTTTGAGTGAACGCTAGAACATTGTGGTGTGTGTGTGTGTGTGCACGCGCATGCATGTGTGTTTGAAAATTTGATTTATAATTGATGACAGTGATATAATTTTTGAAACTGCTATTTCCAGGTACTGTTCAAGGAGGAGATAAGTTCCAGATGGAAATGTCACAAGTGGGATTCAGCGCAGATTACTCTCCTCAAAATGTGTGTATATCCGATAACTTCCCGCCATGTTGTCATTATGTAGACTTAATGATTCTGGGCATGATAGCCTTATACATAAAATGGGAAAAACAGCCATCTAGTGATCAACAGTTCTGATTCCTAGTCATAGTCATTTAGTTTCTTTGTGCTGCTGATTTGCAATCCAAATAACAAAAGTTAATAATGCCTTCCCTTCCCCATTTCACAGGGATTTTGTATGGAAAAAAAAAATTGATAATATACAAGAAAGCCTTTGAGCGCTCCAGGGGACAGGCGCTATATTAATTCAAGGTATTATTGTAGGAATTTCCTTTGAATCAATTAATTACTGGAAAAGTTTGTTAAAAACACAGACACTTGTCATCGCTGTCATTGTTGAATTCTGAGTTGCCATAATATATCCTTTCTAAGAGCAGAGATAGAAAATAGTTGAAAAAAGTAAGGAATTAGGAAAGATGTGAAATGGGAAGTTTTCTTAGCTCAGCCAAACTCCATTCTTTCTCCTCAGAAGCATCCATCTCCCTGGCCTCTGATTCTAACTCTACTCAGGAATAGGAGCGGAGTAGTAAAAAGGCAAAGGGATAGGTGACACTAAGACATACTCAGGGACAAATGTGAACTCGGAGGACTTGAGCAGCACAACAAAGGACAAGACACAGCTTACTTTCTCTCTAGAATTAAAGGTGCTAACTTTTTCTGGATCATCAATCATCAGAGATGTCCATAAAAGTTATCGGTCTTTCCCTCAAAAAAAAAGGAAACCCACACAGAGAGAATTTTGCACATAATTTCCTGAGGTTTTGGTACCCTTCCTGAAGCCCCTTGCTGCACCCCAGATTCAGAGTCCTCGATTTATGACAATTATTTCCATAATTTCAAGGCCTCTTATTCTCAAAAGGGAACACACCGTTTCCCAATTTGCAATTTTTTAATGGCTTGTACTTTTCAATCCAAAATTGTATCATTGATATCTTCTAACATCTAAGATCAAACATATTAAAATAATAAACCCCATCCTGACGAACCCTGCCTTGCGCGAGGCGTTATAGCTTTGAATGTTCAGATTGGGCTCTGAGTCATTCCAGAGTAAGTCATCTCCGTTGCCCGCCCCCCTTGCCGGTGCTGACCTATGGCTGTTTTCCTTACATTAGATCGAATGTCACAGCTACTGGTGTCTTTGGTAGCTGTGCTGTTTTGAAATAGGTGGGATAGGATAGAGTTGACAGAGGAACATTTGAGGAGGAGTCAAGGAGAATGAAGAAGAAAGTTGAAAATAGAAGGCCTGACATGGGTGGCATAGCAGCACCGCAGACCTCTCTTCCTTCCTGTGTCAGCAGCACTTCCTGTTACTCAAGCCTGCCTCAGACCCCACTGAATTTTTCTTAGGAATCTGCGACCGAGGCGCCCTTCTGACTCCTTTCTAAAGGCTCACAGCTAGTCAGCGTATTTGCAAATATGTGCCTTTGAATGGAAACTTGAAGATGGCTATGCGCTCCTCGTGACTACAGCTTATCACAAAGATTGATCTATGTAATTCATGTGTGGTACTGAATAAAGCTTGAGGTAGCACAAGCCACAGGAGCCTTGTTCTCCAGCACAAATATTAAAACAGTTTTGAGATATATCAACCTACATGCGTATAATTTTACTTCATCATGCTTAGTTGTTGTTTTTTCCTTAAATCTAGATGATTTATTTCGATGGTTTGCCTACCCTGCATTTTTATGCTTTAAAGGGTGGTTTGTTTTTAATGATCTTCATTTTTTCAATTATCTTAGGATATTCTGATGCTGGGTGCAGTAGGAGCTTATGACTGGAGTGGGACTGTTGTTCAGCAGACATCTCATGGGCATTTGATCTTTCCTGAACAAGCCTTTGAACAAATTCTGCAAGACAGAAATCACAGCTCATATTTAGGTAGGGCGTGGCAGCCTTCGGCTCAAAAAGTTTAAGTTCCCTTCCTTTAAACCAGCCCCTGGTTGAACCTCAGGACCAGTTCAGCACAGCCCTTAAACTGTCATCTATTTATTACGTTTGTGACACATATTTATGTTGCCTCTTTGCCAGTCAGGCCTTCACCCATAACTACTTACTGAAACACTATATTATACTCACTAATCTCTTCTGGCTGTCCAAGCAGTTGTTATTCCTGGGACATGATTGAGTTTCTCCAAAGTGGAAATAGCTCCTAAAAGCCAGTACAGTAAGTAGTGGTCTTATGTTAATTTAGAGTTCTTAGCCTTTTCGCTCCTATAATAAGCAGCCACCAATTTTGAGTACCTACTATGTGATGGGCTATTCTATCAATGTAAACATTTAAACCTTTCCAATAACCCTTTGTATCCCCATTATACCTTTGAGAGCCAATGAGGTTAATAATTTGCCTAAAGGTAAACAACTTAGTAAGTGGCAAATCCAGAATTTGAACCTGGAACTGTCTGACTCTAAAGTCTATGTTCTTTCCACTGTGCAATATTGCTTTTTAAATTCATTTAGCTACTCATGAAAGAAATATTTGTTTAGTGCCAGGTTCATGAGTGGCTGATGGGGACAGCCCAGAATCGAGGGTCAGCTTTATAGGTAGATGTCCACCTATGCAGGACAGAGGGCAGAAGCAGTTCACCCTGGAAAAAGGAAGACGTGCCCATGATAATACGCTCAGGACACTAGGAAGTGTGCATCACACCTAATAAGAAAGGACCTCTGATCACCTCTACTAACTCTGCAGGCCTATCTGGCTGAGATATTCAATGGTACCTACTCTGTAACTCCTTCTCTCTAGGTTATTCTGTGGCTGCAATTTCTACTGGAAAAAGCATCCACTTTGTTGCTGGCGCTCCTCGGGCAAATTATACTGGCCAGATAGTGCTGTATAGTGTCAATGAGAACGGCAATGTCACAGTTATTCAGGCTCACAGAGGTGACCAGGTAAAGTTCATTGTTTAGCAGGTGAAATTAATTTTAAGGACAACTTGGGCAGGTGGGGAGTGGGAAATTGGTAGAAATGAAAACTACCATTTATTGACTGCCTACCCTGTGGCTGGCTCTGTAATCTGCATTTACTTGAATATTTCTTAAATCTTTACAACAATACTGAGAACTACCATCTCCTTTTGACAGGTTACTGGGAGATTAACTACCTTTCTAAGGTCACTTAGTTTTCATGGGGTTGAACTGTCATGAAAACCCATTCCTGGGTGGCCGCAAAGCCTGTGTTGTTTGGCTAGTTCCCGCTCCATATTTTTGACTCCCCAGATTAATAATGCATGGGCGTTACTTAGTCATGATGACAGGGACCTAAGAAGAAGGGACAGGATAGCATGACAAAGGTTGAGCTCCCACCTGGGCCTGTCAATGTGTCCTAATGCTTTGACCTTTCTAGAAATAAAGCAACTCTCTTCTTTGCCATTTTCTTCTCATGTGTGACAGTTTTGTAGTCAGAAGTTATCACGCCTCTTAGTCATGGTCCACTAGAGCGCAGGCCAGCTGATAGACGCCAGTTTGCTTACTAAGCAGTTTTGACCCTTGGGCTTGACACTTATTTGAAATGAGCATCATGGGTCTCCCAACAACCAATGGAAATTTTTCTTCCTTGAGTATCTACAGATTTCTCTTCTCTGGGACTAAGTCTGAGCCCACAGTCTCTGGATTTTCCAGGGGTAAGAGGCCCTGAGTCTTCGACTTACTTGACCAAAAACCAGCTATGGTCACATGCTTTTCCCTCCTTTTTAATGTTTTAAAGAAGGGTGCTTTCATTTTTTATTTATTTATTTATTTATTTTTGTTAGCTGAGCCATCCTGCCACCTGTTGGCAGCTCAGCAGCTGCTCAGCTCGGGCCGGAACTCGAACCACTGTTGCTCAGAGCTCGTACTCTTGAGTGAGCTCTTAACCAACTGAGCCACTCGGCCGGCCCAGGGTGCTTTTATTTTGAGAAGGAATAATTTCTTATTCATTTTCAAATCCTTAAGAGATATTCACAGAGGCTCACCTTGAACATTGGTTGAATGGGATGAACACACAGATTCCCAGGTTCCCAGCATCTCTTATTTCACTTCATCTCCACCTAGTCCTCACGTCCCAGTCATCCCGCAATTACTGACTGACCCAGACCATGCCATGGCCACCTACATCACTCATGTTTTCCCACACCTCTTCACCTAGAACACTTGTCAATTCAAGTAATACTTAATCTTTCTAAGCCATCTCGACTCCCCTGCACTCTGATTACACAGCATTTGGCACTTGCCTCTATTATATTTTACCAGGGACCCACAATTATTTGTTCCACTCCCCTCTTGCCCTCCCCACTTACTCTTTAACACACCCTATACACCTTCTAAGTGTTTCTCTTTTAAATGTGGTCTTTGACCCACCAGCATCAGGGACACCTGGAGTGTTTATTTAAATATTGTTTTCTGGATAACATCCTAGGCATTGCATGAGAATCTCTGGAAATGGGTTTTAGGAATCTGTATTTTAAAGATACTTTCTTGGCGATTTATATGCACCTTAAAGTTTAAGAGCCTTAGATGGTGATACAGCCTTCAGAGAAGGGACCATGTGATCCATCTTTATGTTCCTAGCACTTTGCAAGTAGTAAACACATGCTTTGTTTGTTGAATGAGTAAATAAAAGTTCAGTGTAATAGCAGGAGGATGTGAATCCTAGGAACCCTAAAGTTAATATGCTTTATTACCCCAGATTGGCTCCTATTTTGGTAGTGTGCTGTGTGCAGTTGATGTGGATGAAGACACCATTACAGATGTGCTCTTGGTAGGTGCACCAATGTACATGAATGACCTAAAGAAAGAGGAAGGAAGAGTCTACCTGTTTACTATCACAAAGGTAAAAAAGATTGATTACACTGACTGTTTAATTGGCTTTAGTTTTGGTAAATGAAAAGTTAGTCTCCTTTGCAGAATAAAGAAAATTTATTAATAGCATAATAATGATCGTTTTCATATAGAGTATGGTTGATATTTCATCATTTTGAGGATTTCACCACTAAGTTATAATTTTTAAAAATCATAACCTAGAGCTTAATATATAGTGCACTGTCATTTTCAATGAGAGGTCTTTGAATATGTATTCTCTTACACAAATAAAGCTGTTACAAATTCACATCATTTTTTAAACACACACACACACACACACACACGTATTTCCTAAGTCTCTTATCCAATTATTTTTCTTTGCTGTCAAGGGATAACAATAACAGGTCAAAACTATCTTGTTAACATTTTACAGGGAAAAGGACAAATTGTACCAGGCACCTTGGAAACCTCCATATAATCCTGGATGCTTTCTGCATTAGTTTGTCAGGAAATTCCATTGCTTAGTGTAACATTTAGGTATATATCCAACTCTTGGAATTTCTAGTCTTTGCACATAAAACTTAGCATATTCTAACATGGAAAACACAGTTTTTCCAACTTGTAGACTGAACTCTCTAAATCCATGCACATAAATATAGTGACAGAAAATTAGATGACTATAGAAGGGAAAGAATGGAAAATGAGAAGCTGATATTAATATAGTAAATATTATGTTTAACTATTGTGATATTTTGTCCTACCTTATTTATTTAAATTAATGTAAAAATTAGTTCTTGAACAGAAGCAATTAAAACAATTCTAATGCATTTAAAGAATGTATAATTGAACATTCAGTAAGGGAAGGGCAGATCTACTTGTCTGAAAATTTAACAAATCCCAGTTTCTTAAATGTTTCTTGCTTATCAACTATTCTGAATTATCATTAATGGCTGAAGGTGAGAAGATCTCCTAATACTTTATCAAACTTAGTAACAAATTGGTTTCTAGAAGGTTATATAGAGGAGAGAGAATCAACACTGACCCAGTTTTATGGTTGAGGAACATATTTTCCTTGTGAAGTCATGAAATATTTCCATCCTTAATTTCAGAATCTAAAACAATTGTGTCTTTTCAAGGAAATTTGTTTGGGTGGAACTATTCAGTGTTTCTTATAATGGGATATTAACAATCTCATTTTTCACTCCCTATACCATTATAATTATGCCACTGTTCAGTAATTTTTAAGTAAAGGCCTAAATTAAGATATTGTATTTTATTTTCTCTCTACCTTAATTTTATTCAAGATATTAGTAGATTTTCACCAGAAAAATTTTAAATCAGAGGTTTAGAAACAGGTGAAGATACTAATATTGGAGAAAAACGGAGACAAAGGAATGGATACTTTTATACAGGTTGTGTAGCTACAGTAACAGAATTGCCTCCTTTTACCATCGTTTATGAGCAGATACTCTAGGGCCTTACTAAAAATTTTATTTATAATTCTCATCGTAATTAGAGAATTTTGAATTCTAGGTTTACAACCCTATCTATATTTCTAGAATTAACAGTTTGCAAACTGGCTTGGGCATCATTTGCTTTGAATTTTAATTATAAAAGTTGTAAAGTTTGCTTTAATCATCCCCCTTTTTTTAAATCCCTTTTGCAAGGGCATTTTGAATTGGCACAAATTTCTCGAAGGCCCAAAGGGCGTTGAAAATGCTCGGTTTGGTTCAGCGATTGCAGCTCTCTCAGACATCAACATGGATGGCTTTAATGATGTGATAGTTGGTTCACCTTTGGAAAATCAGAACTCCGGAGCTGTTTACATCTACAATGGCCAGGAGGGTACCATCCGTACAAAGTATTCCCAGGTAATCCGTGAGTGTCATAGTGATGAATCTACATGTGAGTGGCATCATGTTAGAGCTAGAGACTATCACGCGGACCATCCAGTCCATCCTTCTTTTTATAACTTTATTCACTCATTCAGTAAATATTTACTGCTACTGTGTGTCAAGCACTGTTATAGACACTGGGGATGCTGTAAAGAACAGGACAGACAAAACTGCTCTTCGTGGCTCTTACATCCTTGTGTAAGAGACAGAGGAAAAATATGATAAATAAAATAAAGTGTTCCAGGTAGTAATACACGATAAAAAATAGGCAATAAATTGTCAGGGATAGGAGGGACCAGGTATTTGACAGGGTGACCAAGAAGACCTCACTGAGAAGGCAGCTTCTGAGTCAAGACCTGATGGCAGTGAGGTAGGAGAGGAATCAGCTCTGGAACTTGCATCACCTCCTTCCCGGTCCACTGATCTTTCACTGCTTCATGCTGGTTTGTGATTTTATGTTAAGAGTAATGCTGTTACTTTGATGAAAATGTGGCTGCAAGAATGATAAACAGATTAGATAAGATGTGATTGAAAACTCAGTGGCATTTTGTGAAGAACAAAGCAACCTGGGAAATGACTATGTAGAGAATGTAACAATGCCATGTAGAAGCTGCCCTTTTTCCGTTTCAGTTGTTATGTGCTATAATTTCTTGTCCAACTTGCTTTTTCAGAAAATCTTGGGATCCGATGGAGCCTTTAGGAGCCATCTCCAGTACTTTGGGAGATCCCTGGATGGCTTTCGAGATTTAAATGGAGATTCCATCACAGATGTGTCCATTGGTGCCTTTGGACATGTTGTTCAGCTCTGGTGAGTCAGTGAGAGCCAGACAGACACAAAGTAGCTAACTGAAAACTGACCTGCTAAGTAGAGCACATTGCTGTGCTGGTTATTGTGGAAATGCCACATGCATTATATGAGTGAGACTCTAGGACACTTGTGTGGCATGGTTCGCATAAGGGAAGGACTATGTTTTCCCTGGTGGGAGAAAAAAATATTTGCTTAACATTAGAACCAAGTTTCTCATCTCTATGCGGTGAGCAGAAGTGCATTGAAAAGACAAAGCCCTTTAATGGTATCTGGGACGTTTTAGAATACTGTCTTCCAAATAGCCTTAGCTCAGCTCACAGAAAGGAAGCCTCATGAGAACACCCTAAAAATACTGAGCACTCAGACCACACAAGTCAAATCCAACATCTCGTGTGGTTAAAGATATCTTTTAGAATTACTCATAAACAAGAAGCCATTCTTTAGGTTTCGCTGACCTCTCACTGACCTCAGTAGGAGTTGAAGAGCAGGGGCCTGAGGGTGGGGAACAAAAAGGGATTCAAGGACCACGTGATTCAAGGGCTAAAATAAATATATCGGGCTGGTGTGGGAACAGAATCAGAAAGAAAGTGAGATTTTGATCATGAGTCCCCAAGAAAATATAGGTCAGCATTCATTTGTTTCTGTTGAAAAATGTGCTTTAAATGTCAGATACATCAAGAATAGAAAAACATTACATATTGATGCTGTGTTGTTTTTGAGTTTAATGATACTATTTACAGCATCTCACTTGTGCTTTTAAAGGATGAAATACCCTGTTGTTAGTGCATTATTTTAATGAATCTTTGTGTGAAAAAAATAAAACTCAAGGATAATATTTAAGACTTTAAAAGATAAGAAAATATATTTATTGAATAAAATCAGTTAAGAGTAGCATACCATTAGAAAAATACAAGGTGTTATATACCTTCAACTAAGAATAAAAAAAATAAAATTAAATTAAAAATTAAAAAAAAGAAAAATACAAGGTGTGATGATAACATAATTATATGACTGATTTTTAAACAATAAGAAATCACACCTTTCAGTGAATGAAGGCCATCCTGCAGCCATCTTGGTAGGCTTCTTCCTTGGTAGGCTGCATTCCTACTATACTGTAGCATTCTTTTTAATATAGTCAGTGATAGCCAAACTTTTTTCTTTAAAGGTGGATTTGATTCTTCAAAGAAGTCAAGACACATGAAATCAAATGAAATTATCAAGGTTCAGTCAAGTTAGGTTAAGGCCATTTTGTGGTCACATTCCTATAAGGTGCTGAAACTGGTTTGTTTGTTTTTTTGGTGATTTCCTGAGAATAATTTAAAAAAAAAAACAAATTTACAAAATAATTTAAATCAATTCTACCTCTGTTGGGATCACTGCTCAACTTCTCAAAGAGATTGACTTACAGAAAACTTTCACTTAGACATTATAGATCCTGTAAATTGGAGGACGTGTTGCATTTGTTATAAGATGTTTTATAACTGCTTATCAAGGGACCTGATAGATTCATGATTAACTATCAAAATAATTTTTCAATGGACCCAAATCCTGAAATTAAAAGAAAATGTTTTCTATGTCTTCTTGTGGTACTTTTCAACACAGGTTAATTATTCATTACTACTTGATGCTTTGTAACTAGTTAAGGGTGTACACAAGGGCTCATAGTGATGAAGTACAAATTCCACCGGCCAAGGAATTAGACCATGGGCTCCAATCTCTCACTTGCTAGTAACTATTACTCAGTGCACTGGTGAGTTACCAAATGTCTCTGTGTCTCAGACTTTTCCATTAATAAAATGGAGATACTATTTGTTCTACCCCTTTTCACAGTAGTATTGTAGCAGCAAATGAGACCATGTGTATGGGAAAGCCCTTCAGATATCTAAAGGGCTAAGCTAGAGGCAGAAGTCTGTCGCACCCTGCCTGAGATAGACTCCTCAGCCATATTCTGGCATCAGGCTAATTGTCACCATCATGGTCTTAGCCACACTTCAATGAATCATTGCCAGTCACTGAGGCAACAAGGAAAAACCCACGACTGCTCCTCAGCCCTGCCACCCCTACCTTGTCACCTGCTCTCACCCCTGCCTTTATAAGAGTGACTATCACTGCTTCCAACTGGCAACACACAGCAGAGACCATGGCTTTGTACTTCACCTGCAAAGAGGTTACCAACTCGCATCCTATGCTCATGCGTGTGGTCAATAAACAAAAAATATTAAGTGTGAATTATACTGATAATACAATCACAAACAAAAACCATTATCCCTGCCTTTAACCATCTTACAGCTTTCAAATATAAAACACTGCTAAAGGGCTTAGACAGAGAGTAGAGAGAATAATTAGATAATGCTGGCACTGGGTTCCCTATGTAAAGGTTATATGTGCACTCAGCAATATGTCACTCTGTTTCCATTTATGTCTTTCAGGTCACAAAGTATTGCTAATGTATCTGTAGAGGCTTCATTCACACCAGAAAAAATCACTTTGTTCAACAAGAATGCTGAGATAAGCCTCAAACTCTGCTTCAGTGCCAAGTTTAGACCTACTAAGCAAAACAGTCAAGTGGGTGAGTAGACCTGAAATAATCTGTATGGAAATAGATTTCCTTATAGAACTTTAATCCTAAATATAACCTATACATTGAGTTTGTAGACCAAAACAAACAAGGGTCTTAACTTGCAGACATTTAAATTCCCATACATTTGAGGTTCCTGAGAATGGTTAATTAGGCATGGAAGGTTTGTTTAGACCTTCCTCTTCATCTCTAGAAGGTGATATTCTAGAGTTGTAATCTCTATGACACAATTGTGGGCTCTCTCAACTCTATCCTTCAAGTCTCTCTTACTCACAGGTCCCTTACTGAAAACCTTGGGCACACAGATTATGCTGGACTACAGCCCGTATTACAGAAGACCTCTGTATGTTGGCTCTGTCATGATCTAAGGCAGTGTGCTCAGTACAAGTACCAAATATTGTTCCTATTCTTGAGGAATTAATAAGCATGAGATAATGAGAAAATATAAAACACTATTATGACTTATGCCCAGTGTTTTCAATTTTCTAAATAATCCAGAGAAGTGACTAAAAGTCTGAGACATGTTCTATCAGCAAGAGACGATGAGGAAAACTGGGCAAGTGTCAACAGGAATTGTCACCGTCTCTCTCCTGGTCCAGCCATGTCGTCTTTCAGGGCTGGGATGAGGTCCTGCGCCCTCTCTCAAGTTTTTATAACCGCTCCATCTGCCCTTCAACTCTCCTGCTCCAGTTGTGTCCGCACCCTCCACACATAGCAATTGACTGAGCACTTGATGAAACTCTACCTTCTTTCATTGGCTGCTGTTTCATTGGTCCTAATCCCCCTGTATCAGCTTTTGACTCTAAACTTTAGAAACCTGTAGCTCCTGCATGTATGTCATTAAGTGGTACACAAACTTAAAGACTAGAACTATAGAAGCAGGCTATTTGTCACAATTCATACCAAGAAATAAACAGATTACGAACACAAAGCAGAAGTTAGGTTCATATCTTGGCACACTTTCCATATTTTCGTACTTTTCTTATCTCTCTGGCCTTTTTTCCCTTCAGGTGCTCAATCACTGACCCAACCCTAAGTAACACATCTCACAGACCTGCCTATAGCACATCCATCTGAGTAGCCATGATAGTTGAGTCAAAAACCATTACTGTGTAATCATTAAGTGGCGAGATATAATGTACAGTACGGTGACTATAGTTAACAATACTGTATTTATTTTATATATTGAAAGTTGGCTGAAAGAGTAGATTTTAAAAGTTCTCACAACAAAAACAGTTGTAACTGTGAGGTGATTGATGTGTTAACTAACCTTATTGTGGTAAACATTTATATGTATATTTTTTTTTACTGTACTTTATACCTTAAACATAAACAATGTTATCTGTCAATGATATTTCAGTAAAGCTGGGGAAAAAATATGAAGTGGCTAGTCTGCCTAAAAGATTAATTTGGAGAACATATTAGCCGACAGGGATGGCTTACGGATCACCTCTCCTGGCGCTGAAGCGTGGATTTGGCTCATGTATCTTCCTTCCACTTTTTGACTGTACTTAACCCCTTTTGTTGCCACACACTTGGAAGAGAATTTCTGCTTTCAGAGAATTTCCTCCCCTTCTACTTGCTGTCTAGGGTCTCCAGGTCCTGCTATTGGGCACCCTTCTCTTTCAATCCTTTTCCTTGATGCCTTCAGGTCCATAGAGACAAGCCAGTCACGATCATCTGTTCCTTAATTGCTTGGCTGGCAATAATAGTATGTAAGACATGAATTCCATCTTCATAACTTTGAAAAGTGAATTTATAAAGCATATGGTCTCTATTATTTATTGTAGCAGGGGCTCACTCCAGTTTAAATTTAACAACATAAAAAATTAGTATATTGCCTGTGAGACTATTTATCATTTTTACCAAGCTGCTTGAAAAAAGTAACACAGTATTATCATGTGTACTAACTTTGCCCTAGCTATGATTATCTCCCTATTATTATTTTTCCTTTGCATTATTTTTACCACTTATTTTTATTTCATTTGATTCTGTTATATTTTATCTATCATTATTTACCTCCTATGTCATTGGAGCAAGAAAAATTATACAATACCTCTAATAGATATTTCAAAGGTAACATGTGGAATTAATGTTTTCGGAAGTCTATTCAATCTTTAAAATATTGAAAGTAATAAAATAAGATAGAGTAACCCCATATCATGCCGTCGGTGCTCTGGAGAGTATCAGATCTCTCTCAAGTTTGGACATGCAGTCAGCAGACTATAGTTGAAGATTCTGATAGTTTGGACATTGGGTACTGATGTCAGTTTTTATCACATTTGCTTTTCATTTCCATTTCCCTCAATTTTATAGATGAGGAAATGGAGGTCCAAAGAGGTTTAACAAATTGCTTGCATCATACAGCTCATAAACGACGGAATTAAGATTCAAACCAAGTGTGTCTGATTAAGAACTTATTACTGTAGTGTTGCATGCCTTTCTCCATGTAAGCATCTAGACAGCGGTTCTCAACCTGTGGGTCGTGACCCCTTTGGGGTCTAACGACCCTTTCACAGGGGTCGCCTAAGACCATAGGAAAACAAAAAGATATTTACATTACGATTCATAACAGTAGCAAAATTACAGTGATAGAGTAGCAACGAAAATAATTTTATGGTTGGGGGTCACCACAACATGAGGAACTGTATTAAGGGGTCGCGGCATTAGGAAGGTTGAGAAACGCTGATCTAGAATATGTCAGGAACCACACATGTCCCCTTGGGAGATCTCAATCAATCCTCAAATCACAGTTTTCCTCACAACTGCATAGCAACAGCAAAAACATGGGGTACGATTTCAAAATTACCCAGATTTTATTTCTGACCATGCCCTAGTTGTGTGAACTAAAGTGAATTATTTTACCTCTTTTATTTTGTTCATTATCTGAAAAATAAGATCATAATATCTACTTTCCAGGTTTAATGTAACACTTGTAAGAGGTAACATAGAAGAATGTGTTCAATCGTAGGCACTCAGTAACTGTTCCTTTCCTTTTGTATTACCCTGTTATGGATGATGTCTGGAAAATGATGTTTGCGGGAGTAATTTGACCAACTTCATTCAGATTTCCCAGTGGCAAGTCCACTTTTCTTTCCACTGCTTCAAGCCACATTTCTTTAAATCACATTTCTTTGTATCCACAGTCACATATATCATACCAGAGCTAGAATTACAAATGTCATGGACTAGCCATGATTCACAATTCTCAATTTAAAGACCATTTTATATTTTCTCGAAGTCAGAAACTTGATCCAATAAGACACAATGAAGCAGGGATGCTTTTGCCTTAAAAAAATGTTTTTGTAATAACATTTCTTTATGATTTTTATCATAGCCATTATATATAACATCACAATTGATGCAGACCTACATTCATCCAGAGTAACATCCAGGGGGTTATTTAAAGAAAATAATGAAAGGTACCTGCAGAAGAATATGATAGTAAATCAAGCACAGAGTTGCTCTGAGTTCATCATCCACATACAGGTGAGGCCTCAGAGTCATCCCTTTTCCTCTCATTTCTTCTTAAAGACTAATGAATGAGGAAAATCTAAAATGAAAACTTTGGAGTTAGAATACACCTGTCCTTCTAATTAAAAGCTTTTCTAATTCTATGAACAGGAAGCACATTTCCTTTATGCTAATATATGGTCACATTTTATTATTAATAAGTTAGTAGCATTAACTTTTATTTGGGATTGCAACTAAAATGGATACATATAAAATTCTTAAAGAAATCAAAGATACAGTGCTTTATTAAGTGTTTAACAGGGAGAACTTTTAGGTGATAGTAAATTTTATTTTGACATTTTCCTATCATGGAAAAATTTTATTCACTTCTAAGCTACTGAAAAGGACACTTCCAATTGTGTTTTCCACTATTGGATTAAAATTAATATAAGTGAAGGATGTTAGATTATGAGGTAAAAATTACGGGCTCTAATCTTATGCCATAATTACTATAGTTCAAATGGATTTTGAAAGTCTCCCAAGTAGGAAAAGTGCTCTTAGTAGAAAACTTCCAATAGGAAATTCATTTTACAAATTATATGAATATTTCCCCCTAGAAATCACATAATGATTTTTTAAAGTATAATTTACTCAGGAAACCATTTTTAAAAGCTGTTTAAGAACTTTTCTAGAATATGGTTCTTAGAGTTTAAGATGCATAAGAATTACCAAGGAAACTTTCACAAAATGCATATTCTGGGACCCACCACCAGAAATTTGGGGGTTGGAATGTCATCCCCATATATTTCTTATATAGATGGATGGTGCAGAGACCACATCTCAAGAAACATTAAGTATAAGGGTTAAGTGGATGCTTAGATGAATTAAAATCAGTTGAGTTGTTTACTGTTCAAGTTGAAGGTTTCTTATTTGTGAAGGCCAGGACTTGTTCTGTTGTTAAGGGCCCATTATACAGATTATTTAAAGGGATAAAAGCTGGTTTCCATTCTCTCCTTTCCTTGAGCAAAGTGGTAGATCAAATTAAATATGTAATCCATTGTGGGGAATGAAGACAGCTAGGCTGTTGTTTGTATACAGATCCTGTTCACTCTCGTGTGCACTTGTGAAGTGTTTAGACGGCATGTGTTCTTCTGCTCAGCTAAGAGACATTTCAGTTAACACACCCTATTTGATATCAATACCAAAGTCCATCCCACGTGCCAACCCTGCAGCCAGCTGAGGAAGCATTGCTTTGGAGTCGGGAAGCCGTCCTAGTAGTCAGGCCCCCCCAAAAGGGCTCAAGGCAATAGTTAAGTCCCACCTGTGAATGCACTAAATGATAACAGAAATATCACTTCTCAGGAAAAGGCAAATTCAATTTTTAGTGTTCATCATTTGTACATTGTTCTTTCCTGACAAGACCTGGGAAGATGTCTGTGCGAGGACGGCTAGATGACACTTGCAACCCTGTTTTGGCATTTTTACATTTTTCATTCGACAGGAAGACTCAAAAACAAAGTGGCCCATGACTCCTAGAACACTGCAAACGCTCCCCTTCTATACTAAACGCAGAGTGGAGGGGTAGTACTTATAGCTGGGTAGCATCGGTTTCAAGGACTGCTGAGTGACATGTGCCTCATCTTCTACGTGCAGAAGCAGTGCAGCTTCTCAGTCAGCTAGAGCCAGAAGTTGGGGGAGTTGGTTGCAGATGTGGGCATCCCCTTTATCTGGTTTTGTAGAGAAGAGTTAGGTTCTGACTAAGGAAGGGAGACTCGTGTCCACTGCCTGACAGCCAGCGCTGAGTACCTTCCCTTCAAGGTCACAGTATTCCCTCCCGGAGACTTGGCCAGGATGCCTAAGGAGTCTAAGTCTTCAATAGAAATTGAAAGGACATAGCCAACAACCCAAGAGCTGGATACTGACATAAGGGCCTTCAGCGCATTAAAACTGGACACATCGTCTATTTATAATTGTGTGTAATTAATGAGATTACTGATGAGCTTAACTGGGGATTGCTGCTTCCGATATTTCCTAAACCCATGTCTTTGATTTTCTTAGTCATGAAGAAGCTAAGAGCAGAATTATAGGACAGAAGAGAAGCAGCAAGGGTCTTGAAAATTCAGAACAAGGATATTCTAAATAATTGAGAGTGGGCTGGGTTCTTTATTGTTCTGGTCATTGTCTTGTTTTAAAGCTGCCATGCCCTAATAAACTCGTGTGTGTGTGTGTGTGTGTGTGTGTGTGTGTGTGTGTGTTAGGAGCCTTCTGATGTTGTCAACGCCTTGGACCTGTGTGTGAACATCAGCCTGGCAAATCCTGGCACCAGCCCTGCCCTAGAAGCCTACGACGACACTGCCAAGATCTTCAGTGTAAGTATGGTTTGCCCTTCCTCGAATTCAGACCAGCTAACAGAGTTTCAGAGTCACTGCAGTTTAGTGTTTGAAAGATACTTAGGGCATAACCTTTGATATGTTAATTTTCTACAGGAAATAGAATTACTTATGTGTCAAGTTCACCAGCATGTAAGTTGCACGAAGGCTGAGATTTTTGTCTTCCTAGTTCACTGCTCTACTCCCAGCCCCATAAGCAGTGCTTGGCCCACCATAGGTGATCAATAAATATTTGTTGAAGAAATAAATAACAATAAAGCAAAACCCTTGGTCTCACCACCCAAATAAAATGTTACAAAGACCTACAAAGTTCCCTGTATCCCTTCCCAACCCCCATAGATCCTCATTTCTCTGGCTTCACCAGACATCAGCAACTTGAATTCTGTATTGATCAATGCTTTTCTTTCTGATGTTGCTACACACGTATATAGTCCTAAAACATTGTTCAGTTTGGCATGGTTCTCAACTTTATGTAAATACGGAATAATAGGGATTCTCCCACAATTTACTTTTTTAACTGAAGAGCAGATATCTGAGGCTGTTCTTCCTTTTTTGCAGATCCCTTTCTATAAAGACTGTGGTGATGATGGAGTTTGCATCTCTGATCTAGTTCTAGAGGTCCAACAGCTCCCAGCTGCTCAGTAAGTTTTACTTTAAAGCTCATTGTAAAATGCAGAAATAAAAAACACATTAGGTTATGCTATTCAAGTGAATGTTTATAGAGATTGTTTTCTACAAAAGAAATATCCATAAGTAACAAAGATCTTTAAAATCTAAATTTTAATTTCTACCATCCATATAAGAGTGAAACAATAAGAAATATAAAACCATTTGTATTTGGATTGTTCCTTTCCCTGTCATGTAATTAAAGAAGAGAACCCAACAGCATTTACTTATTTCTTGTATCACTTTACAATGAAGATAGTTTATTATTAAGGAGTTTTCTCAGTATTCCAAATAAATCTAAAGAGTTTGTTTGTTTTTTTTAATTAGTGAAGTATTTGAATACTGGTCCTCTTTTTCCCCTTACTTTTTTTTCCTTTTCTCCTTTTTTAACAGAGCACAACCCTTTATTGTCAGCAACCAAAACAAAAGGATAACATTTTCAGTAACACTGAAAAACAAAAAGGAAAGTGCATACAACACTGCACTTGTTGTTGATTTTTCAGAAAATTTGTTTTTTGCTTCCTGGTCCATGCCGGTATGTGATGACATCCTGGGCTTTCTGCTGTTGTGTTTCCTACTCGTTGTCAATTACCGTCTTCCTTATGCTCAAACCTCCCTGTCCTCTGTGTTGTCTGAAGAAGCCCTTTAACCATAATCAGCATGATAAGTCCTACTTTGTGGCTCCCAACTAGTTAAACCACATGAGAACATAGCCTGGCTGTCTGTATGGAGGCCAATTCTGCTTCAAAGTTCAGGTCAGTTTTTCCTTTGCCCCGAGACTTGGCAGCAGTGGCCAGATGCTCGCGTAACTCCTCTTAGCCGTCTGTGTGATGAGGCTGCCATGGTGCCGCACAGATGCTCCGAGCGGCACTTGCTCTGAGAAATTAGAGTCCCACAGCTCAGCCACAAGTCTTACTGCTGCCAAGATGACGCATTCCAGCGAGGTCAGTTAATCATATTGACTTGATCGCTATACCAGGAGCACACTTGACCATGAATGCCCCCTGGTCCCTCCTCAGGCACTAGCAATGAAAAGCAGAGGAGGGGAAAGCTGAGATTTTCCAAATTAGCTCCCTAATTGATGCAAGAATTCAAATATGGTTTCATCCAGTTGAAAGTCAATGTGAATTTACTAGGTTTAGTGTTCTAAGCCTTTTCTGACTTCAGTGTTTAACTTTCCTGTGCAAAATAACTTGTTAAAGAGAAAAGAAAAAAAAAAACACAGAGGAAAACTAAAAAACATTCTTTAAATTATTTAAAATATAAATAAACGCCAACATAGGATTTTGTTTTCTTCTCATGAAACTACAAATTGTAAATATATTCAGAGAAAGGTATGTATTCAAGACAGCATTTCTGTCTATTGGATGAAAGTTACTTTGTGCTTCTGAAATAGAGGAGCTATGATTTGCTTTTGGGTAAAAATTTGAGTACTTGACCTCTCCTTTGATTTGTTGGGTGTCCTGCTTAGCAACGAAAATAGTAGATTAGCCACCAGGACAAAACACAATTCTCAGATCTTGAGGGACAATAAATTACTTCAGTGTGAACCACCCTTACAGCTAACATGACCATGTGGTTACTTCAGCATGGATTGCAAGCACACACACGTTATATACTAATTGATCACTGTTTCCTTGGTCTTGTTCAGGTTGATGGGACAGAAGTAACATGCCAGGTTACTTCTCAGAAGTCTGTTGCCTGCGACGTAGGCTACCCAGCTTTAAAGAGGGGACAACAGGTACCACTTGCATTTCATCCTCCGACCCCCTCTAGCCCCTCCTCAGCACTAGTGTTAATGCACCAACATACCCTCTCCTTTATTACGTATTGCCATTTGACAGGCATCACAGAATAACTGGCTGCATATTCAGAGGGGAAGTTTTAAACAACTGAATGTTTTAAGTTATTAATAAAAATGGTATTCCCCCCAGGCAGTTCATTCCAAAAGCCCATGTGATATGGAAATTTCTTTTTTTCTGAATACGTTGGCCAACACTGGTCAAAGTGCTGTACAGAGCCCCCAATACCAGTTGTTAATCCCTGCTAAGCCGATTTCACGCAGCACAGAGCTTTTGAATTCAGACGAGTATATGTTCTGTGATGTGATGACTTGTATATGTCGGTGGAAAGTGAAGCCCTTCTAATTCTCAATGTGAGGCATGCCAAAGCAAGGTGCAAATAAACAGATGTTCTACAAATCTGAAAGTGTAAGGTATATAAAATTCAGAATCCAACTGGAGTGAGTTGACATAAATGGGAAACTTTTTTTTTTCATGTTGGCCCCTGAGTATGAAGCACCATAGAGTGATGAATTTTCATTTTGTGTATAGGTGACTTTTATTATTAACTTCGACTTCAATCTTCAAAACCTTCAGAACCAGGCATCTGTCAGTTTCCAAGCCTCAAGGTAAAACATTAATGAAGTCATGAATGGATGATGGATGGCTTTTATAATATTTCTCTTTAAGTAATTTCCTAATGCTTGCTTCAACAGTGAAAGCCAGGAAGAAAACAAGGCAGATAATTTTGTCGAGGTCAAAATTCCTCTGCTGTATGACGCCGAAATTCACATAACAAGGTAGGTGAAACAGCGGGGCAGCCTGTGACCACCGAAATCACACTGGTTTTCACACATTTGACTCATGACTAAACAAGTCCTCTATATGCTCACTCTTAACTGGAGAAGTTGAATTCAAATGCTTTCCCCTTATCAACTAAAACAGAAGTCCAGGACAAACTGTTCCCTAGGGAACTTGAGCAACTCTGTAGATCTTTTGACCAAGAGCACCACCTGGAAGGCAGAGAAATAACCCTTCGGCCATGTGCCCTGGGGACACTGCCCTGCAGGCCCTCAGACAAGCTGCAAACCTTCCCAAGATGTCAAAGCAGAACACTTAAGGCCCTGAGAGTTGCCACCGCTTCCTTCTCCATGCCTCTTTCCTGCTGTCCATATGCGATCTCAAGCGATAGCCCCATTCCTGGACATGGAAGCCCCAAGCACAGTGCTTTGCACATAGTAGGTCCACCACAAATATTGAATCTAGTCCCCCAAAAATTGTTTCTAGGTGGAAAATTCCTTCCATAACAGATTAGGAGTTTCTTCCAACCAAGAGGAAATGAGGCATTTTGCAAAGCAGGTCATCCATGAAGAAATGCTTTATTCCCTTTGCTTGTCTGCCCAAAGCAAGTAAACCTGAGAGCACTGGCCTAAATGGTACTAGTTGACACCGGTTATGTTGATATGTTCAGAAAGACAGGTGTCCTGAGAAGTGGGTAGCAGGTGCTGCTCACCATAGGTGCTAACAGGTTGGTATCATCACCTTCATCCCCACTGAAAAGCGAAGTGGTCTCATCAACACAGACACACTGGGGCACAGTGACGCCAGCCAGTACAAAGGCCGCACATAATGTCCCCTCCATGCCTGGGAACCAGTTCTCTCGCTGGTGAGGCAGTAAGGCAGCTTCCCGGCACACATGAATGACCCCTGGACAACACACAGCAATGTATTCCCAAGAAGCCAGGCTGCCAAGTGGCCAGTGACAACAGCTTACTCTAACGCCCACCACATCACTCCAGCCCCTGAAAGCATGGAATATGGAGATCATCCAACAGATCAATGAGCAAAAACAAAAAGGAAAATATGTCAATTATGGCTAGAGTCTGAGACACATGAGCAAGGATGAAAAGAATGCTTCTGTATTGAGTGAGTTGCAAATAGCAAAAGCAGAAACAAAGTACAGTCCAAGCCTTCCATCCCTGAAAAGTCATCAGTAACTGCAGATTTCAAAGGACCCTCAGTAATAAGTAAGTGAAGACAAATGCAGCCAAAGAGATTGATAGTACCATATTGCCTTAATTTTGTTTTTCCTACCTATATTGATTCTTTCTCAGTCTAGATGCTTTTTCTTAATACAGCCTTTTTATGACTCCACTCTCCCACCATGGCCAATTTTTTTTCAGATATTTTAACATGAAATAAATGTAACATTGAAGTGAGGTTTCACTTTTACTAACTAACATCTTAGCTATGTATTTTATGATGGTAAATTGGACTCTTAAGACATTCTTTTAAAGAGATGTTCTTTAAAAAATATATATCATAGTTTAAAAATTAATATGGAGAATTATCAAGAATAAAGCTAAAGTGGCTCTTAACCCTACCGTCCAGATAATTCCTCTTGATGTTTTTTAAAAAGAAGATATGAAATGTACATGAATAGGAAATCCAAACATTACAGAAAGATCCACAATGGAAAATGAACTCATGCCTCCTCACCTCCTTTCGTCACAACAAAGATGACTAACTCAAGTGTTTTCAGAATACCCTCCAGATGTGGGTTTATCTATAAAGACATATGCATCACACACACACACATGCACATTTTATTTACCCAAATGGAATAATAAAACTTTCTGTACCTTATTTTTTATGTAATCCTAGAGAAATTCATATCAGGATATAAAGATCTAACTTGTCATATTCCTGGCTGGATCATAATTTATGTGACTGACTTAATATTAATGAGATATTTGGTTGTTTTGCATTTTTTATTGTGTTTTGTTTAACCATTACAAGCAATGCTGTAAAAACAAATTTTTTTAACCAACATCTGTGTAAGCTTTTTGAAAAAAGGTCCTACCCAATTATTGTGTATTGTATATCCCTTAGCAACCACTGCCCTACTACATAAATATGAAGTTATACTGTACAAATATCATGGGTGGAAATAGATGACAATAGGATTATTTTTAAAACAGGATCTCCCAAGTATTGTAACTGCTATTATAAATATATTGACTAATACTTAAGCAACTTGAGGGACACTTAAGTAACAAATGGAAAAATGTCAGATGTCTTTAAAAATGCAATCGTAGAACATATTAATGTACTTAAAAACAGGTTGTACTTAGGGGTTCATATGAAGATCTCCTGGAAGGCAAAGGGGTTAGGTAATTCATGCACAGACAGCTGGGCTTTCTGTTTCAAATCCTATTCGGCTTTCCCATTTTCCATGTAAAGCTAACAGATCTTTGTTTCCTCTCGTATATATAACCTTGACAAATATTACACCTATTTAAGTCTCCCTATGACGTATTTTCCTTTTGAGAATGTGAAAAAGTTTTTTTAATGAGGCATAAAAAAAGAGAAAGGCAAGATTTTCAGTAAAGAAATTTTTAAGATCTCAGAAAATGTGCAGTCCATTAATTTTTATTTTTTTTAGGAAATAGAGTAACATCCTATAATTAGGATGGATTTTTTCTGGTGGGAATAAATATCGCTTCTCAGACTCCTAGCCCTGCCACCTGCTCCCCACCCCCAACGAAGCTGCCCTGGTTGGAATCCAGTCTCAGAGCCCCAGAAATGGGTGAGAAGAAGGGAGGGTATCCAGTTCCATTCCAGTCCCAGTGACCCTGTTGGGGTTCCTCTGGCCTGGTCATCACTTCAATTGCAAACTCCCATTGGCAATCCCAAGCAAAGAGGTCACATCAGCCCAATGCCTCTAGGTCTAGTCTAATAAAACATCTGGGTCTCTCTCTACACTAGTGGTGGGAACAGACTGACCACCACAGTTCAGAGTCAAAGCATTAGTGTAAGTTTGGAACTAGAGAAGGAGAGGAAGAAGGAATAGTAAAGAAAAATGTAAGTCCTGTTTCGCAGGCATCCAGTAATGAGTTCTGCCAGAGCTAATGCCCAATGCCCCATCATTGTATTTCAGCCATACCAAGTGGAGAATCATCTAGCTTACAAATCCATTCATCCAATCAACAAGGACTAAGCATCCACCATATTAACACTCCAGTCAATATAAGAACAATTGAGAAGAAGTCCACTATCCGTTCTAAAGTAATACATGTGTACTTACTTTAGAAAGTTTACAACTGATAAAGATATAATGCAAAGATTCTTAGCAGAAAGATCATGAAGGGATAATGCTTTGAAAAGAATTTGTTTTCACCTTAGAAATATACACTGGCCCACAGAGCCGTTAATAAGTATTTGTTTTCAGTTAGAGTTTTTGTACCTAAATGTAAACTGTTTGGCTTGTAATTTAAGCTAGAAGATACTTAAATAAAAGAAATATTAAGTTTCGAGAAGGACAGAAACTAAAATATGTGGCTTTACAAACATCATCCAACAGATTTACCAACATAAACTTTTATGAAGTCTCTGCAAATGGGAATGTTCCTTCTATCGTGCACAGTTTTGAAGATATTGGTCCCCAGTTCATCTTCTCCATTAAGGTTGGTAAGCCTGTCGTAAGGATGGGAAATCAGGAGAGAGGGGAAAGAAAAAAACGAGGCCAGGAAGAGAAGTCAAAGGTAGTTGACATGCATGAGCGGTTCTCCAACTTGCACATGCATTCGAATCACCTGGAGACTTAAAAAAACACAGGTCACTGGGCTCCATCCCCAGGGTTTCTGATTCAGTATGTGTGGGGTCGCCCTAACAATGTGCATTTCTAGTAAGAAATGCCTAAAAGTGTGCGTTTCTAGTAAGGCGATGCTGCTGGACTAGCTGCCATACTTTGAGAATCAGTAAGATGGATCGTAGATAAGTAAACCTCTGGGCCTTGTGCATAGTTATGTGTCCTGGGTAAGGGATAATTGATAGATTTTGAAAGAAAATGTTCAACATGAATCAACAGAACATTAATATAATGGCATTACTGTGGACAAAAGTCTCTGGGATATAATCAGTATGCCCATTTATCCTTTGGAGACCACTTCTATTTAAGAAGCTTACGAAATGTATAGCAATCGCGTTTTGTACAGTCACACTAGGTAGTATCTAGAAATATTTTAAAGTCAATTTCTATTGTCTATTAGTATAAGCAATTATTGATGTAAAAATTGTTATATAAGGGGCAATTAATTTGTGAAAGTGTCTATTTTATAATATAACGTTACAGAAACTTTGGAAAGTAAAAAAAAAATTGATCCACTGCCCTGAGTCTATACAGGTTTTTTTGTTTTTTTGTTTTTTTCACATTTCCTACTCATCTGTTACATGGTTGCAACCCTGCACTTTGGTGATTAAAAAAAAAAAATCTTTAAGAGAGTCTTGATTTATAATCCAGATCCTGTAATTTATAAAATATGCATGGTATTTAGCAACTACTTCTTTAATGAAGCATTTAGTCAATTAGTAGTAACAAATAACATTCACAAAGAGTGTTGTGTCCGCCTTTGTGTCAAGGGCTTTGCCTATGTTGATCCATTTAGTCTCAGATCAGGTATGACGTGGGCAGAGTTATTATTCCTGTGGGTGTTATTTAAAATGTTTAACACCCAGCAGGGCATGAGGAGGCCAGTTGGAACAGACTCCCCGCCCATGAGAACAGATGCTATACCTGTGCACACCTACTGAGCTGCCGATTATCTTACAGATGAGAAAAACAAGCACAGGGAGGTCTGGTACACTACCCAAGCTACACTGTCCGTCAGGGGCAGAGAGGGACTTCACGTCCTGGCAGCCCAACTCCACAGATGGCAGATGTTTGTAACCATCTCCTAAGCCACAAATTACTTAACCAGTTAAAATTGTAGATGTTGAGATTTTTTCCAAGAGGGGAAACACAGGGACCCAATGTGTGACTATAAAGGACTCCCTCACTTCCTTATAGACTCAAGCCTACCCTTCACAGTTGCTCTTCATCAAGGCGGAGGTTATTAGGTCACTTTCTTTGTAACATGTGCATGATGTAGCGATAACCAGAATGTGTTCTTCCGTGCTATGAAGGTGACAACTGGAACTGTTCCCGTAAGCATGGCCTCCGTCATCATCCACATCCCTCAGTACTCCAAGGAAAAGAACCCACTGCTGTACCTGACTGGGATACACACAGATCAGGTACGGGCAAGCGAACTGCCTATAAAAATGAGCACTTTCAATATGGAAACACCCCCTGAGGTGGGGTGATCATGTCTGTCAATCGACAGATGGGAAACAGACTATAACCCTATGCCTCCTGGTTGCCGATTAACTAGCAGTCAATTTCCTATTAGAAACAGGATATTCTTATAAGAAAACGAATGTGAGTCAAGGGATTTACAAATGGCAGAAATGATCCGAAAGCCCCATCCTGCCCCAGTGAAGATCTGACCTTGTCAGAGCCTGTTCACAGAGTAGGTGACTAGGAAGTGAGAGGTTGAGCCCATGGCAGGAAGTTGGGCTGCACCGTCGCAATTAAAAGCTGGTCTTCAAGCTCTCGGCCTAGACTTTCGGCCTGTAAGTACTCAGCCCTGGCGGCTCACTCTAATTGCCACAGTCGCTCTTTTTAAGTAAGAGTGATGCCCAGGCCCTCCTCGGGCAGTTGAATCAAAATCTCTCTGGCTAAGCTCTAGCCCTGGTGTTTAATCTTTAAAAGCCCCCCGGGGGCTCTAACATGCAGCCTGATTGGAAGAGCATGGCTCTTGCCAAACCCCTTGGCATTGGCTCGGCTGTCTAGCCCTGACTTAGCTGGTTCTAATGTTAGTCCTGTGGTGTACATAGGTGACCACAGGAAGTCAAAATTCTACAGTGTTCCACAGGAGAGAACCCTGAATTGAATCACTCACAGCCTATCGTTATTGCAAATGTGTCTTCATCGCAGACGGGCTGTTAAGAACCAGTGCCATCCCATCAAGTCATGTCAGGAGCATTTGAATGCTACAGAGTTTCTATTAGTTATGACGTGAAGTGTGGCCAGGTCAGCACGGTGAAGGAAGCCTAACAGTCCCTACCCTGCCCCGACATGTGACAATAGGATTTCCTAACAGGTTGTAAGGAACTTCATAAAACTGTTTTGCTTCCTGAGACTGATTTGATGTCCTTTTTTTTGCAGGCTGGTGACATCAGTTGTAAGGCTGAAATAAATCCACTGAAAATAGGCCAAACATCTTCCTCTGTATCTTTCAAGAGTGAAAATTTCCGGCACATAAAAGAACTGGTGAGGACATGTTAACAGGGTGACAGTTTCCTTTGGCAACTGTGTGTTTTAGCTGGAAATCAAGGACCTTCTTTTCTCCTACCACCTCATATCACAGAACTTTCTTATTTTGTCTTTAGTGGCCAGTATGAAGCAAGATTTAGAATTACATGCTCAAATATGGGTTACTGGAATTATTATTTATGCCTTACAAAATACACGTTCCAGATTTCGTGAAATCAAAAGCACTCTGTAAAAATAACTGTTTTTGGGGTGTGCATTTTGGAAACATTGCCAAGCACTGTGAGGGGGCTGGGCGTGTGCTTGGGGGTGAAGCTCCTCCCCTCCCCTCCCACGTCATCACTGGCATCTTATTTAGCTGCTAAGATGTCTCTTTGGCCACCCTTCTCTGTTTCTCAGTATTTATTATCTCCTTGCTCCAGAGCTCTTTCTTTGGGAAAGAGACTAGCATCTAGCATGATGCTTACTTGGCACTTACTATTTAAATAACTAAACATTTAGCAAACAGTAAACCCACAGCTCTCCCCAATGAACAACACTGAAATTCTGCTTTCCTTTTATTGAAATTGTTTTATTTCATGATGGATGGAGGAAACAGGAAGATAGGAGAATGATGTAGTTGGGTTTTTTTTAAAGTAATTATTGTATCATTACAGTGTAAGTTGGTTTAAATCTAATATGTAAAAATGCCCAGCAGAAACTCATCTCAGGGTATGCCAAAATATAGCTCAGCGTTTTCCTTATTTTTGTGAAAATGTTTTGATTTTGTAAAAATGACAATTGCTAAATAGAAACCACATAAAACATGACAACACAACAAACTACAAAGAAGCTAAAGTTCTACAGAAATATAACAGCTGACCACTCTTTTAATTGTTCTAATTTTTTTAATTACAGTTGACATTCAATATTAATCCTCCATACCTCTCAGCATTAATCAGTATAGACCATATGTATACTGTAACATAAATGGCCCATGCTACTTTTTTACATTTTGAGGCACAATGCCAAAATCTCTGGGTGAACAGTTCTAACTACTAATAGTCCATGAGACTGCCTGTTTCCCTAGATCCTTCCCAGCACTGGGTTTTAGCTATCTTTGTACAATTTTAGCATTTATTTTTCAAAGCCCACACTAACCCTCTCTATACTCTTACTGTTGATCCCAAGAACTGCAAAACTGCTTCATGTGGAAATGTTACCTGCTGGCTCAAAGACCCTCAAGTGAAAGGAGAGTACTTCCTTAACGTGTCCACCAGAATTTGGAACGGGACTTTCGCAGCAGTAAGTATCAGCTTTATTTATTGGGTTTACCAACAAGGAATCATAAGGGTTTATTGTCAAGAGGTTCATACCCTTTCACAAAATTAGTATTCTGGCTGATGTCAGCAGTGCCCAAATAATCGAGAGCAATCTCACCCTGGAAAGCAGTGTGCTTCCGCCCCTTTGAAAAGCTTGCCCGGCCTGGCTGTGCCTCAGCATCACCTGGGGTGCTTGTAAAGCATCTGATGCTTAGACTCCACGTCAGCCCACTCCATCAGTCTCTGGGAAAGGTGTCAAGATCCCCTGTGCTGCCGCTGGGGTCCGAGGGGCCACCTGCTCTGTCTCCCTCCCCATGCTCTTCGCAGTTCTGACTTCGTCTCCTCCACCACCCCCAAATCCAAACACACAGGACCCTGTCTCCTTCCTTGAACTCCCAGCTCATTGTCTGATGGGTCTCAAACCACCCCGCAGATGAACCTGCCATAAGCATCCACCTTCCTATGTTAGAGCCAGGTAACCTCTCTGCTCCCGCTGGGCCCTGTCTCTGCTGAAAGCCCTGTGTGCATATACCTTTATAAGTCATCTCAATCTCATGAAAAGTGGAGAAAGTGCCAAAACAAGGTCAGTGTTTTTCCATTTGGCAGGTATAACAGTAGTGATATCTCCTTTCAGCAGATTTTGGTAGCCAAAATTTCAGTCTGGAATGAAAAATATAAGGACAGACAGGGCTCCTTACATCTGACTGCATAGTGGCTAGCTACTCCTGTCGCCAACACAGGCTCTGATGGAGGCAGCAGCAGAAGAGAAATCAGTCTGAAACCTCGGGAGGTGGGGGGAGGAGTGGTGGGGGAGGCTGTGGCTCTCTGGGGTTTTTTTTTTTTTAACGAATAAATCAGTCTGCAAGGTGCTTGCCAACTGGACTCTAATACCACTTTTCTAACTATTTCATGATCTCTCCAACAAACCCCATGCCTTGCTTTGCAGTTTTGTCTAAAGTTATAGAGAGCTAAGCTCCCCCTCAGAGCTCGTCCCGGGAGTCGAAATATAAGCAATACTCTTGGATAAAGACAGAACAGAAAGAGGAACAGTGAAAGATGGGGGGGAAATAGAGAAGGGGGGTGGAGGAGTGAGCGGGTGAGTTTTCTTCTTGCTTTCTTTTATTTTGTTTTCTCGTTAGCTGCATTTGCTTTCAAGCTCTCAGGACACCTAAATCCTGTAAGAGGCAAAGCCCGCCCTTTGTGACACCATCCTCCCAGCTGCTACAGCTCCGTGCTCAGTTTCACCAGCTGCTTCTTGGCCCCTTGGATTTGAGGAACAAATGTTTTCATAGCAAACTCTGCCAGCTGGGAAGGAAAACTGACGGTGGCAAATCCAAGTGCAATCATGCCGACTCTGTAAAATGCATTGGGTTTTTCTTGAGTTTGTTCAAAGCCACATCATTTTACTGTAAGACTTGTAAAAGTACCCTCCCAAAGGCTTTCAGAAGCAGTAGTCATATCTGGGAGCAAAATTCTGAGGGTATGTAGTATTTACGGTTTCCATCATGGTTCTGAGAAAACGCCTGAGTTACTGTAGTGTATCAAGTCCTGCACATCTTCCTCCTTCGTGGAAGGTCAAGCGTTTATCCCCACCTTGTTATCAGCTATTTCAACAGCCAAGAGGACGGTCTCAGACCAGCGAGGAGATCCGGTGTAAAATACGGATCTCATTTCCTGTGTTAGAACCCAGTAATGCACTGCCTTTCACCCTCTTTCTGATGCAGTGCAAATGAACTTAATATTTCAAGTGAGTTTTATCCTGAAGGGATTGCTTGGGCCTCCTGACTGATGGCATTGGTGGCTGCCATTTGTAAGGAAAAGCCCTGTTGAATGCTAGATACTGCACTCTCTCAGGCATGCACAGTACGCCTACCACAGGTTGTTAGCCCTGCAGAACACTGTGTACCTGTGCAGTGGGCCTCCCTTGGGAGGGTAGAGATATCAGTTGTAAGGAAATTCTTCCATCTTTAGTCTACAGAGACAATGAAGCCAGCATTCACTTAACTGATAGATTTTTTTTAATGTAAACCATTATCAGTACTCATAATGTTCCCCCAATAACATATGTTTAAGAGAGCAGGGATCAGAGTTAATTTCTGATGTAATTCCATATTGAGAAAATTAAGAAGAGTAATCAGAGACTGAACCATGGAAAGGAAATAAATTGCTCACTTTTTGGATATGCATTCTCTCTTTCTGGCTCCCAGATCTAGTTTAGCAAATTACCTCATGGAGTACATTGAATCATATGCCCTAGTAACCAGAAACACTTAGTCCTAGTAGCCAGAGCATGTGAAGGCAGTTCTCACACCTGGGTATTATATTCTGTTTCAAAGGAAGCATCAGGCCCAATATTTGCATTATACACATCAATAAAGAATATACACATCAATAATGTTTCCATTGAAAAACAGATTATTTTTCTACAATAGATCCAGGAATACATGTAAAGTCTTTTCATATTAGGGGGTTACTGGAAACACCAGCATAAAATATATGTCCTTTATATCTGCCTGTCCCAAATCCAGTATTTTTTTATAGAAATGCTCAGATTAGAAAATCTGAAATCATTACTCATGTTATATAGCGTGACAAAGGTTCAGGGTGTCTGCTGCTCACATGCATGGCTGAGCTCGTGTACTTTTAAATAGTACTATTTTACATGTGTATGGACGCAGAAGAAAAACTCTCTTTCCATTTTAATCTCATCTTCCATTCCAATATGTGACTTATTCAGGTAAATATAAAAAAATATCATGTTTGCCATTTCCCCTCATGTTGCAAACTTCATTAAGTTTTTAAAAATTTGAACTATGGTCTTTCCTAATTAAAAATTTCACTTCCAAACTCTTGTTTTTTCAACGCTGTTTTCAAGTTTGAATCACCTAGACCAGCGGTTCTCAACCTTCCTAATGCCGTGACCCCTTAATACAGTTCCGCATGTTGTGGTGACCCTCAACCATAAAATTATTTTCGTTGCTACTCTATAACTGTAATTTTGCTACTGTTATGAATCATAATGTAAATCTTTTCGTTTTCCGATGGTCTTAGGCGACCCCTGTGAAAGAGTCGTTCAACCTCCAAAGGGGTCGCGACCCACAGGTTGAGAACCGCTGACCTAGACAGATGTTTTAACCTGCTGATGTCTGCCCCCCCCCCGGCCTCACCCCCCCCAAGATTTGGTTTACTTTACTATGGCAGGGCCCAGTCACCCAACGTTTTAAATTCCCTGGAAACTTCTCATGTGTGGTCCTGTCACATATCACCGATTTCAGCATGCGAAGCTTCTCGAGTGTTATTCAGAATTGGCACTAGCTCCGTCCTTTTCCATAAGGAAATTCATACGAGTACGTAATAGTCATGCCAAGTTTTATGGATTAACTTCTGCTGGGATAAAATCTATTCTTTATTCTTATGTTCCAGTCGACTTTCCAGACAGTACAGCTGACAGCCTCTGCAGAAGTCGACACCTATAATCCTCAGATATATGTGATCGAAGACAACACTGCCACGGTGAGCACCTCACGTCCTCCCCACGGGCGGAAGAGTCGAGGAGGCATTCCATTTCTGAGAGCTTAGAACAGTGGCTCTTCTCACCTAACATGGATGCAGGAGTATCTTAACGAGACTCTAAAACTCTGTTTATTATGTTGAGCTCTTGGCAAGGGTGTTCAGTGATAGACTTGTCCTGCTCTCACCCTCCCACCCCCCATGTTAGCAAAGCTGGATCAGAAGCGATGATCCAGTAAAAGGCAGAACAAAAGCGGCTCCATCTTGCTTGTGCGCCCTTCTCCAGCTCTTGCTGTCTCCTCACGCTTACACAAAACAGTCTAGATTGTAGGCCATAAAATCTAAGTCCTGCTTCTTGGAATCACATATTGTAGTTTGGAGTACTTTTTAAAGAGAAGTGAGGTGTGCTTAATAAATAAGACATTTATTGGAGGGGTTTTCTAAGTAGTATTCCTTATAGCTAGGCACTGACAGTGTGTGAAATGTCCATTCATTAAGTTTTACAGTCTAGAAAACGATAAATGCGCCCCTTGATTAAAAAAAAAAAAAAAGGTTTTGCACAAAAATGGACTTTAAGAGAAAACAAAGGCTCACTGTTCCCAGGGCTGGCACGGGACAACTTTCCTTTGCATTGAAACTCTGCTTAGAATGTGCCGTATTTAGATAGAGCAGGATTTCCATGCCCGGCTAATCTGCTGGCAGAGCCCTGACCATTTTCCTCCCAAAGCTTTTGTTAGAAATTGGAAGGCAATGTAAGATTCTTCCCCCAAGGCCTGCTTGGCAGCTGGCCTCGTAGCCTATGAACTTGGTGAACATGCCAGCGGCCCTGTGAACTCTGGACCTCACCCAATGTCTGCGAGCAGCACTCACACGTGCTGTGGTCCCACTCTTGTCCCAGGGAAAACGATTCCACACAATAAAGGATGCCTTTCTGCCTCTGGCTCAGGACCTTCTGCCAAGGCCCGCACCCTCTGAGACTTCAGGGGCTGGGGCATGGAAAATCAGAAACAGAGTCCAAGGAAAGGTAGTCTTCAAACTCAAGTGCTATGAACTCAGCCTGGCAGGAAAGTACTGTAGATGTTGTAAAAGGCCGTTGTAGACAAATGTAGTGCTCAGACAATACCTGGACCTCTGCTGAAGTTTTGGGGGTTTTCTTTAGAACGCAGTCTTAAATTTAAGTGTATTAATTGAAAACACAAATTAACAATTTTAATGAACCCTTTAGGAAATTTTTCTTTTCCTGGTTTTCTCTGAGCAATACTGATAAATAATAGGCCAATTATTACTTAATTGTGTCTACGAAAATATACTTTGAATCCAAACAAATATTAGGTAATTTTTTGAATATTTGGAATCCAAATAATAAATATATCCCTATAGGTAAATAAGTGATTCTTAAATTTATTTGAATCCCAGGTCCATTTAAAATTTTTATACTCATGGATTCCTATGGTTCCATGAACTCAGACTCGGAGTTCTGGAATGGAGAGAAGTAGAGAGTAGAGATAGGACTGCCATTAAGCAGTGAACTATATGAATTTAACTTCATTCCTAAATTTATAAAGCCTTATTTTAGTTCTTGACTTTACAAATGAGAAGAAATATAGTCACCAAAAGGCCAGATTCAAGTTTAGCCCAACTCAAAAATGCTGTGACGAAAAGCAGTTTATCTGCCACTATAATTCAGCATTAAATCAAATAAATAATGTTTCGTACCCTTGGTTTGCTCCAAAATACAGGTCTTTAAGAATATACATTGTGGAGGAAATGGTTGCAATTCTTTCTACGATTAAAAAAAAGAATATATGGTTTTACTATTAAAACTCGTAGAGCAGCCATTCTATTAGTCACAAAGCTTGCCAGGAAGTGGATATAAAGAATCATTGGTAGCCTCAAGGACAATTTTATTGCTGAAAAGGTCAACTTGAGCCCTGAGATATTACTTCCACTTTTTAACAGTCCATATCAAGTAATCTAGAGTGGGAGTTAAGAGAAAGCAACATTTTAGGATCTTGGTACAAAGTTATTTAATCACAAGGGATTCCGGCTGTTGATTTGTTTGACCTTTGACTCCCCTCCCCAAGACTGGGCTCCAAATGCTTTCAATTGACGATGAAACTGTATGCAAGAAATCGAAACTGCTATTTCATAAATAATGAATGCATCTGAGACTGTCAAAGATGACCTAGCCACTAAATACTGATGCAGTTAAAGGGAGGAAACTAGGAAACTCAATTCCTTGACTGTACGTGGCAGGAACATTTTCTCTAGAACTTGTACTGCACGATGTTTACTTGGGGAACATGATCATGTGCAAGTCACATCACCTCTCTAGACCGTAATTTATGAAATTTGAATTTGACTGGACCATCTCATTTTTTTTTTTTTGGTGCTAAAATTAGTTAACAATCGTTGTGTATATACATTCACAGATTCCCATCACGATAATGAAACCCCACGAGAAAGCTGAAGTCCCAACTGGAGTTATAGTAGGAAGTGTAATTGCTGGAATCGTTTTGCTATTAGCTCTGGTTGCAATTTTATGGAAGGTAAGAAAAGTTTCTTATTTAAAAATAAGGGGTCCCTAAAGACCTCTGTCTTGAATTTCCTGATCATCAGCAACTTTAATTTTTATATGGCACCCCCTCCATCATTAGAAAAAAGGCAATGCAAGTTTCTTTGCAAATCTCACCTATGCCCTTGAAAACGATCAGTAAGGATTTTATCTCCTTGGTCTTGGTCCCTATGCTTTTTTTGCTCCAAGCCTTCCTTTCATCCAGAAGCCTGAATGTTTTATTCAGCTGCAATTAAGTGGACCCTAAAAAGTTGAATTTTATGCAAGTCAGTAGAGCTCCCCGGGCATTAATTCCCTCACTGAAGGGCTGATAGCAGGTGAGTTCAGGAGTCTGCACAGCACCTCTCCAGAGCCCGAGATTCCGAGGGGCTTTGGGGAAAGCGGGTGGCAAAGGGGTCCCAGGCCCCATACAAAATAAGCCATAGATCTTAACATTTTTACATCCTCATCTTACAGCTTGGCTTCTTCAAAAGAAAATATGAAAAAATGACCAAAAATCCAGATGAGATTGACGAGACCACAGAACTCAACAGCTGAACTACCCAGCAGCTCTCACTGCCTGCCGTGGGACCAGGTGGCATCACAGCCAGGGGTTTGCTCTTTGCGTGAATGGATTCTTTTTTTAAATCCCAGTGTTTTATAATGTAATAGGTAAACTAGCCTGATATTTTATTTTACGAAAACTGCAGGCCAGTTTGGAAAGAAATTGTGGGGGGTAGGGGGTAAGGGTACAAAGGGTAAAAGACTTATTTTTTATGGGAAAAATGATCTTTACGCTGGCTGGTCCAGAGTTTACATTATCACATGCATTATGTCAAAGGTGAAATGCTTCCAAACATGAGATGCCTTAAAGAAAAAGACAGCCTTTTCCAGATTTTGGGGGTAGGGAAACCCTATAATGTAAAAGAATTGTTTTTAAACAGCAATAACAAAAGTGGAAGTACTTGGTATAGATATATCATTAGCTTGGATACTGATGTTGATGGTGAAAAAAACAACACAGGTCTTCACTTATGCTGCTCATCCAAAGTTACCACAGAGAATATTTGACAATTTTGTTTACAAACTAGGTAAAATTTGCTGTTGTCAGCCCACCGCGGCCTCCTCACAGTCCCCTTGCTATGATGCACTTACCCAAACCTGCCTGAGTAACTGGTGGGAGCCTGGAGTATGCCTCCTGCAGAGGAAATCTCCAATAAAGGGAGGGGTGGGGGTGGAGTAGTTTAGAAGCCAAAGCACGAAATTTTACTTAAAATCTGTACCAACATTTATGGTAAAATCCTGTCTGCTGGAGGACCAGCCTGTGCCAGAGGAAAAAGGAGGAAGTTTCCTTTCCGTTCTGCTTGAGGATGTACAGCTGGCTGACTTGACTGGCTGGCTGGCAGGAATCTAGTCCATTTCTGAAAGATGAGTACCTCCTTTGGCATTTTTCTTCCTTCTCCATTGACCCACTCTCGCCTCCTGGTGCCCCATCTTCTAGAAGCACACTGACGCAGTTTCCTCTCCGGCAGTCCAGTTGCCCACCTGCCTTTAACCCTCATCCAGATCCTTCCCTCAGGGCAGCGCTCTTCTCTGGGTGTGACTAGGAAAAGGCATCTGTTTAACTTACACACTTGCATGAATTACTATATGATCCCCTTCACTTCAGGGTGCTATTTTCATTTACTGATAAACAAGAAAAACAAGCCTGAGGGAATTTCTAATTGTTGGAATTTCAGGCAGTGTAAACAAGTAAAGTAAAACATCTCAGGAATTTGCAAGGAAGTACAAAGAGAAATTGGAAACCGCCAACTGAGCAGGTGCATCTCTGCTTGTCTTTTTCCAGAGGACTTCAACTTCCAGGATGACTTTCACCTAGACAAGTCTGTGCAGACGGTAGATTCTTAGGTCCCAATTCTGAGTCTTACTGGTGGGGTTAGGTGAGGCCCAGTAACCTGTATTTAACAAGCACCCTGTCATTATGATGGGAATGGGCCACCAGAGGAACACCACCCATTTCTCCTCCTGTACCTCCTTTTCTGTACTTCTGAGCCCACACATTCTCGAGGAGGTGGGACTGGGAGAAGGGCACAGGCCAAAGCAGTGGGCACTGTGCTGTGTCAGAAACTGCTCACCTAAAGCTGCGGACAAGTCACTCTGCCTCTATAAACGTCAGCATCCTCGTTATAAAGTGGGAAGACTGGGTTGGAGCTCAGCAGCGACGTTCTTAGCTTTCAAAGTCTAGGGTCTGGATTTCTTATAATATGAATCGACAATCCTCCAAGAATTTGACTCTGAAAAGAAGTCACAGGAAAACAGGCGTTTGCCTGGGTGCAGCCGGCCTTGGCTGCCCTCCTGGCCTGGCCCATGATGGCCGTCCAGAGCTACACACACAATCTAATGAGTTATCTGGTATTTGACAAAACAAAGAAGAAAAAAGTTAGCCATAAAATATCAGGGGTTTATAGCAAAAACAGCATGGTATTTTCTAGTTGGATGTGCTAGAGCCCAATTTTTTTAACAGCAGCGTGGATTCAAACACTGTTTAATTCCAATAAAATTTTTATTTAAAAAATGTGGAGAAGAAATTGGTCATTAAGTTGATAAAGAATATTTAATAAGCCATGTAACTGCTGTATATATATATATATGTGTGTGTGTGTGTGTGTGTGTGTGTAAGAACAGCACCTGTTCTTCAATGTGCTGTACAAAGAATTATAGCCTGCCATGCTTTTATTCTGCCCCGCCTCACCTCCTTTGGATAAGCACTACACCGAGGTCACATACACACAGTGAGCTTGGCTTAGGAAATCTGCCTTGATGGCATTGTTTCCATGAAGTAACTGGGTTACTAGAAACTAAAAAATTAGCCACTTGTCTCTGCACCATTTATGACACTAGAGCAGCGTTTCTCAACCTTGGTGCTACTGACATTGTGGCCAGGTCATTATTATGGGAACTGACCTGTGCATTGCTGGCTGTTTAGCAGCATCCCTGGCCTCTACCTACCAGATGCCAGGAGCACCCTCTCTCTCTCTAGTCGTGACAATCGAAAAAAGTCTCCAGACATTGTATCTGGCCTCCTGGGAGGCAAAATCATCCCTATAGAGAACCACTGCACTAAGAGCCAAGTGGCCTAAACAGACAACTTCTGCTATCAGATCAATGGTTTGAGGCAGAGGCTCTATTTCTTCATAGAGGAGTATTTCTCAAGTACTTTTATGCATAGGTGACTATTCATCCAAGAAATTAAGTGTGTGTGTGGGGGGACCCAACACTGTTTGAAAAAAAACAGTTATGTGTTCCTATTCAACCATACTTTTGTTTTGAAACCATGCAGTGTAGGGCTTAAAAGAGCCGTCTTAAAAGTTTCCATTTCATAAATGGTATGTAGGCAAGATCTAAAGAATGTGATAAAAACTGAGCTGCTTCACACATGACTGCCACATAAGCCTCATAAAATAGTATCAGAGAAAAATTGTTTGTGGAAAAACTGCATTGAGATTTGAAATTGTACATTGCTCATTTTAGCAGCAAAATGAAAACTTCTAACTAGACAAACTTTTTCTAGCTGGCAGTGTTATTTTTAAAAAGTAGTGAAAGTTATCTATTAACTGTGAAGAGTAAAGAAACTAAAACCAATTTATCACACAAGTGATTATACTAAAAATGATTACAAAAGGTATAATTTTATAGTGTATTTATCTATTCTGATGTACAGCTATAACTTAAGGTAGGAAAACCCCATAAATTAAGACATCATTCAACAGAAAGCAGGATTCCTCAAACTGAGCTCTCTGGTCCATCTGTATTATTTCGGTTTGCACATAGAAAATAATTGTATACAAAACATTTCAGGACTATGCCCTTTGTGTACAGTAGTAACACATACCTATTTAATCAATGTAAAAGACTAAACATCTAAAAGGTAAAAGGTAAACATGGGGTAAAGTTTGAAATAAATAAAAATGTAAACTACTTCTTTGAACCTTAAAGAAGGAAAATGTAGCCATTATGTAAATATGAAGAGATGGTTTCATATGTACCTGATTAGCAGATAACATCAAAATATAAATGTATATATTGCACAATGTTAGAACTGTATATTTTTTAAAGACAATTGTGTTGGATATTTTCTTCATACATAATGTATAAATCTTTGTTAAGATGTAATAAGTACATTGTTTTTTAATAGTTTTTTTAATCTTTTTTCTCTCCACCAAAAATATGAAACAAACATGTGCATGTTTGTACATTGACTTTGCAATTCATTTGATTTCTGAGAAACAAAAATCAAATTGGAGTAGTAATCAACGTGAATTAAGAACTTTTCTCATATTAAAGTATGAGAATCAAACAGAAAAGTATTATTTAATTCTAGACCACTCTTTTCATACCACATTACTGAATATCATTAAAATCGTTTTGAAAATAAAACTGTTTACTTTGGATTTAGAATTTTACGGCTTATATATTTCACTGTATTTATCTTAAGAATGCACTGTGATTCACAATACACCAAGACTCACCAAAGAAGCAGGATGTATCTAACCTTGTACGTAACTCTTAGTGACCACAATGATGTTCTGTGGTCAAACTACCTTCATAAGTGTGAAGCCCTGCTCTGCACACTGGTCCACAGATAGGCAGCGCTGCATCACCTAAAGCCTATTAAAAATGCAGATCTCAGATGCTACTTAGAACTACTGAAGTCTAATGAAAGTTTAATGAGATCCTCAGATAATCCAAATTACAGTAAAGTTTGAGAAGCACTGCTCTAAAACACAACTTAACTCTTGAAATAAAAGTGTGCTTGGAATAAAGTAGACAGGAAAAAAGAGTCAGCCAAGGCTGCTGCAACCTACAAAAATAGGCCTCAACATAGTGGTGTGTATTTTCTTTAATTTTAGTAGCAAGCAGGAGAGTTTAAACATGCATAAAAAATGAGTTGAAATTATAAAACAAGATACATATCAAGCTCACAGACTGGCCACCATTGCAGAGATGGCACATTAATGCACATGTTGGGTGGTCTGTGCTGCCATTTACGGCAAGGCACAAATGTCTCCCGTTCCTGCCGCAGGTGATCTCACACGCCCTCCTCTCTTCTGCCCATCTCAGTTCTGGGAAGCCAAGTCATAAACGCAGCTTACTGCAGACCCCCCGCCACTTAGGTGTCTGGCATGCACCATACATTAAAATACAACTCTGGAGAAAGACAGTTTTTGTCTGTTTTGTCACAGGTAGGTTAGGAAGTGCTGCTTAAAGACCTATATTTAAAGCTACCATTTTGTCCCAAATTGGAAAATAATTTTATATTTACTCACTTTTTAAAAAGTTAATTCCTTTTACTTATTCTACATCACCTTTTACAAACTACAAACAGCATTTTAAAAAATTCCTCCCTTGTTCTATCATAACCCTTTAATATTTTAAACTAAGATACCACTTAAAGAACAAAAATCATCATATTCAAAATCAGGGACTACTTTTCATCTAAGGACAACCCCAACCTAACTTAAAAAAAAAAAAAGGCTACTAACTAAAAACTGAACTTTCAGGTTCTGTGCAAAATAAGGTTACTGGACTACAAAACCTAGTAAGACTCAGGTTGCTCTTACTATAGCCCTGGTTTTACCGCCCTCTGCTGGGTGAACTATGTAACCACATCACACCGATTATTACCACCTAAATCCAGTTACCATCTGTGAACATACAAACTTACTACAATTGTTATTTATTATTAAATATATTCCCTATGTCGTACATTACATCCCCATGACATTTATTTTGTAACTTGAAGTTTGTATCTCTCGATCCTCTTCACCTATTTCACCCGCATCCCCAATCCCCCTCCTCTCCGGTTAACCACCAGTTTGTTTCCTGTATCTGAGTCCGTTTCTGCTTTGTTTTGTTTGTTCATTTGTTGTTGTTTTTTAAGTCCACATATTAGTAAAATCATACAGTATTTGTCTTTCTCTAATTTATTTCATTTAGCATAAAATCATACATCCAATAAGGGGCTAATATCCAAAATATATAAACAACTCATACAACTCAACAACAAAAAGCAAACAATCCAATTAAAAAATGGGCAGAGGACCTGAACAGACACTTCTCCCAAGAAGACATACAAACAGCCAACAGACACCTGAAAAGATGCTCAACTTCAGTAGCTATTAGGGAAATGCAAATCAAAGCCACAATGAGGTACCACCTCACACCTGGCAGAATGGCTGTCGTCAAAAAGACAAAAAAATAACAAGTGTTGACGAGGATGTGAAGAAAAGGGAACCCTTGTGCACTGTTGGTGGGAATGTAAACTGGTGCAGTCACTATGGAAAACAATACGGAGGTTCCTCAAAAAATTAAAAATAGAATTATCATATGACCCAGCAATTCCACTTCTGTGTATTTATCCAAATAAAATGAAAACACTAATTCGAAGAGCTATATGCAACCCCACATTCATAGCAGCATTATTTACAATAGCCAAAATATGGAAGCAGCCTAAGTGTCCATCGAGAGGTCTTTAATATACTCAGTGCTCAGTAACTATGTAAGACGTCACAGGATGGGAGTAGGGAAAGGGGTGGAGGAGAAATTTTACATATCAACTAACAGTCTAACAAACCAACCTTGTTGCTACTCAGTTTGCCTGATTTTACAACCATTTTATGCTGATTGTATATCGATACAATACTATTAACTAATAAAGTACAATAAGTATTATGGTAAGATGATAGATTCTGAAATACTACAAATCTCCGTATTATTATGAAATACATGCTTTAGGTATTATCACTGAATTTAAAAAAAAACACAAAAATAATGCTTTTAAACTTTTTAAATCATGTTTTTATTTGGCTTATTTTTAAAATATATCAATTCTAAAAATATATCATTTCATGACTGTCCGATAATGCCTTTTTATACCTTCCAGTTCTGCCGACATTCCCATGATGCTTACTGGGTAACAGTGACATCCCTGGGTATGCAGGTTGGGGGCCGGGGAGCAGGCTCTGAGACCAAGTTAGTGAGGCGGGGCCACACCTCAGTGAGTCAAGGTACAATTAGACCTTAGGCATCAAATACAAGGTCTACCACAAGCATCTTTCTTCACATTGAAATTATTTTTCCATTTTTTTTGCTAAAGCCTTTCCTCTATCTCTAGTTCCAGTGTTAGACCTCATCCTAAACACCCATTTATTTTGCTTTTTTTCCTCCTTTTTGTCTCACCGGTATACCATAAGAGATTGTGCTTCGGTAAACTATCTTAACTTCTGGAGAAAAAAAATCAAAATGTGATCAAAGATAAGTTTACCAAATTTAGGGTGTAGACTGTGTAAAACACCAAAGTGATTTAATCACTTGTTGCCCAAAAGCATTCTTTGTTTCTTTTCCAAGATGATGATGCTTCTTCATACATTTCCTAAAAACAGAGCCATAATAGGTATTCAAAATAAATCATTTTAATAAATGCAAGTATATTTGAATAGTGAAGCAAATGAGTATCACAACTAGTTCAATCTGTTCCTCTTTAACAATCCAATAAAAGTTTATATAAGAGCACTGAGTGCAGAAAAATGAATAAACATGTTCCCTACACGTAAGGACTCCCAATCCAGTAGGAGGAGAAACAAGACAAGAGGCCTTAACAAGACGAGGTGCATCAACGAAACAGAATGAACAATGAATCTGGAGCAAGGACAGGAGACGGCCTGGGCAGGGTCATGCTGGGAAGATGGAAGGTCTTTCAGCTTCTTTCCAAACACTCCTACTACTTCAACATTTCTAAATATGCTTTTCCAAAGGCAGAAGGGATATTTTCATTAGCTGTGAAATAAGTGACCACCCACAGTTCTTAAATAAGTTTGAGCTGCGCTCTGGTGACAGTTGCTCTGTAAGTACACGCCCTGCCTGCCTGCCCAGCCCCTGCTGTACGACCGATCATCTCCAAGCACAGACTGAGACTAGAACCAGGCTAGCATTCAGATAATATTTGGAAGGGAGGAGGATAAGGAAATATCACTTTCTCTTCTCACTCTCTAGTCAGTTCTATTTTCTGTAGGGATAGGAAGCCAAATTCGATTGTTCTCTGAACACCTACCTGTACACTCCTTTCACCATCTATCGACAGAAAAGTACAAAGAAAGCCCCACTAGTTCTGCAATCCTAAAAACAAGAGTATGCCTCTCTCTCGCCCGCTCCCTCAATTTGGGGGACTACCCTCTCATCTACTCCTGTCGGCTGGCCATCCATTCTTCCTCCCTGGTAAGGAAGCTACCCCTGCCACCTAGGCTCACAGCTCCTTCTAGAAGTCTCTCCAACCTCTCTCTCTGCAGAGACTTTCCTCCTGGTCTATCAAAATTGTGGCGGCCTTGTTCATAGCACACACCAGATATCTGAGCTTCGCTAAGCCAGTGTGCATTCACCTACCCTGTCCTCTAGTCCCAAAGCCTCCCCCCTTCTAACAATGGGCTTCGGTTTTTAGTCAGAAAATACGGTCACTGGATTTCACAGGCCCTGGTTCCAAGTCCAGTGCGCTCATCTCTACGTAGCACTGACCAGGGCTCCTCGGAAGCACTCGCCCTCCGGTCCCCTGCTCTGGCTTTCTGACCCCACTGAGCGGTTCACTCGCTCCTCAGCTTTGCTACCAGCATCAATGCTGTGGGACATTCTAGACTCTCAAGTGTTGCTGCGCATTTGCGAGCACAGAACAATCCCACTGTCAGAGTAACCGCACCGGGGAGAAATTAAGGAGTTGGGCCTTTTCATCTCCTCAGAATGCTCTGGGTAACCAGACAATTGTTTGCATGTGCTGATGTGTTTCATGTACTGGACAGAAAACAAGGTAGAATTTCCGGTTTTTAAATTCACTCATGATGCATATTCTCCAAGTAGGCAAAAGCCCACCCTTTTCTTTCCTAAAAAAGAAGGAACTCTAGGAGAAGGTTCCTTTGCCTTGAAGAATCTCTATTTTAGCCACTGCCTAAGTAGCCATGCATTATTCCCACTTTCCAAAGGAAAGACCCTCCCATTCAAGGGAAGTCTACTCCAAGGGAAACTGCCTCATCTATGAACCACTGAACAGTCCAGACGAGGGATTCTAATTGTTACCACTTGTTGACACCTATTCCATGCCATGCATTCTTCCATGCCACGCATTCTTTGGGGCATGTATTTTTCATGCTTACAAACCTTGGAAAAAGATATTATATAAATACCCTATTCCATAGATAAAGAAAACTAGACTCTATAAAAGTCAGGGAAGACCCATGAATACAAACTCTGTATGGGTTCTTATGCCCTACCCTTTAAAAATGCCTCAGAAGAATCATATCCAATGGCAAAATTAGGTTATTTTCTTAACTTACCTTTTTCCATATGGGTACGTTGGCTTTTAAAGTATCAATGGCGTAGCTCACAGCTTCAAGAGATGCAGCCCTGTGGGCTGAGGACACAGCAATGATAACGCTTGCTTCTGACACTGGAACTAAGCTGTAACAAAATGAAGGAAAAAAGTTACTCTCTTCTCTAAATCTGCATGTTAAACAATCTACTACACTTGGAAAAAAAAAAATCCTGTGAAGCACACTTAGAACTAAACATTCAGTTTAGTTCAAAAACAGAATTCATCCCAGTTGCATTCAGCAGAGGTTTGGCTAATTTGTTAACATCTGTCCACCCACCAAACCTGTTTCATGGGCACCAAGAAGAAAGAGACCTTTCACTAATTCAACAAATATCTGATTTAAATGAACAAGGCACAGTGCCAGGTAATGCCTAGAGAAACAAAGTTACCAAATGATGACTGTAACATAGAATTTAAAATATTAACTAGCAACAAACATTAAATAATAGAATTGATAACATTAATAAAATTATAGCCGTTAATAACAAAATAATAACTAACAGAATATGATAGATGTAGTTTCAATTGCGGAGTTCTTTTTAAATCCTGGAAATCCACTCATCTTAATGATACAAAAAGGCAAACTAATTTAATGACCTTCAAAGGCATTTACATAAAAAATAAAAAAAACATTTCTTAACAGATTGTCATATACACAGAGCCTAGATACAAAACAATTCTTAAAAGACTGCATAACAATTCTCAAGGATTTCAGCACACATTAGCCCAAGCCATTTGGCTCAGGGCCCAAGAGTTTTGGCACTTTTGGACTCTGTTACAGCATCTGGCAGTCTCCAAATGTTGCAATGTAACAAGCAGGCTTAAAGGCATGGGGAAGGTCTCTCCAATGTCCTCAGAGTAATACACACCCCCTCACCCTAAGACAGGATTCCGATGAAAGACTCAAGAGTCAGAATCAGCACAAAGGTAGAAAACAATTATGCTTAACTTTAAATTGACAAAGGAAGTCATACCCAAGTCTATGGAACACCGCTATGTGTTTGACTGGCCATTTCTGCCTAAGGTTGCTACAGATTTTTCGAACTTCATTTTCTGCCATTGGTAGATATGCTTCATATTCTAAGCTAATGACTTTTTTCCCTTCAAAGTTATTTCTTGTAGTCCCTAAAACAAACAAACAAACAGAAAAAGGCAATTAAAATAATGTTTCTCCTTACAATAGAAATTGCACATTAATAGAAAAAGAATTATTCTTTAATAGACAGGTAGCATACCAATTTTTCTAAAAATTACTTTGAAATGTTTTTAAAATGAAAACTTGATTAAAAAACAAAAGATAATTATCACAAAGATAAGAAAATAAAATGTCACTAATTAGGCAAACTAAAGTAACCACTCAGAGAAACCAGGATATATTCCTTTTCTAATAGCATTTGACACTTACAAGGAAAACATTATGTTCCCAGGATTATTTATCATTATCATCACCATTTTTCCCTCAGTTTTTGGAAAACACAGAAACCTCTCTGCTAATGACGACTTTCATCCTACTTTTTAAAATGACTTTAACGTGTTAATTTGAAGATTACCAAAATAGAACAAGAGCTAAAAAGAGTGTCTACCCACCACCATAGGCAATCTTGGCTTACTGCTCAGTACCTTGTAATCTCGTCAACACTGACCATGGGAAACACCTGCCATTTCTATCGTTTTACGCAGTCAATAGATGCTGGGAAAAATTACAACTCACCTACAAACAGGGATATTGCACCACAGAGTGGAGAAGTCACCAACTGTGAGACCTCATCTACTGACAGTTTCTCAGCAGTGAATTTTATGATATCTTTAGGTTTCTCTTCAGCTTCATTCATATCTTTTCTAGAAATAAGACATTAATAAACCTTACCATTGGTACTAAGGGCAAAATACCCAACTTATAGGCTGTGTTTCAATTCATATTTTTTCTACATTAGAAGTGTTAAGAGGCATGATTTGATCTGGATAACATTAATCAAGTAAAATTTTTAGCAAAACTCAACATATTTAAATACCCCTCATGAATCAAGCATGA
>NW_017731410.1:2348353-2358238 GCF_001890085.2 Hipposideros armiger
TTTATGAAGCATTACCCGCAGTTACTAATTAAAGTAACCCGTATTCTGCAGAGAAAGGACATGTCCACTAAAGGACATACTTACTCACCACAAAGAACACAGTAAACTGCTCACAACTCTTTATTGAACATTGTGTGTCTTGGGGAATTAAACAAGCAAACCAAAAGAAAATAAATAAAAAATTACCAGACTGAAGAAACATTCAGGACAAGTCAAAGAAAAAACAAAAAAGAAATTTCCTAATCCCAGGAGCCTTCTGCCTAAGTATACAAGTATTCTACGTATACCTTGGAAGTTCCTCACAAGACCAGATGTCTCGAGCAGGTAAAAGTTTAAAGATAATGAAGTGAGACATGGGACAGAGGCCCTACCACGTGTCACTGATTATCAGGGCATTTTGAGAGCAACTTAAAAGATCAAATCAAGGACTAGTATTCCTTTTGAAAATACGTTTGGAATACCTGTGGAATATCTTTTATACAGCACTACGATTTCCAAGTTAAACATCTATGTGGACTTAACTGACACTATCCCTGAAACACCTTCAAATAAGCCACTTTTATACTTTGCTCCAAAAAGAACTTGAGGTAGGAACAACAGCAGTAAAATCCCTGATTTTCAATACCAGAAAAAAATCAAATATTGCACAAATTCAAATTCAGCAGCAGCTAGGGTTTGTTATCTCTCATTTTTCTTTTGATCTTAGAAATTTCTATTTTGTGTTCTCTAAAGAAGCGGTGAGACATAAAACTTTAAAGCACACATTTTTAACAGAACTTGTTAACAATGTCACTTCATGCTATAAAAATGCAGAATTGACATTTTCAGTAACTTGTAAATTACAAAAGCAAATATAATCATGTCCCTTGGTGAGTATCCCAGCTTGCTGTATTTTTCAGAAATACATGTTTAACCGTCCTTAAGGAATTGTGAATTTTAAATACTAGAATTTATGTTTTCAGTTGTAGTTCCAGGAAAATAGAACTATGGACGCTTTCTGACATTAAGAAATCAATGTGGACTTTTTTTAACTTTCATCATTTATTAACTGACACATTTTTAAATACTAATCATATGCATTCTACTAATTTTTAACTACCCGGGATGTCGCGTTTCTATCTCATTCCACAGCTGCACTGCTTTTATTTCTTGTGGCACAGAAATGGTCTCTGAACGAAGTCCTGTTATTTCAGCGCTTTTCGCAAAATACAACACTTCAACCTGAAAGGAAAGGAAACGCTTTTAATAACAACCCATTGTTTGGCTCAGTTGGTTAAGAGCTCGCTCAAGAGTTTGAGCTCTGAGCAACAGCGGTTCGAGTCAGCCCGAGCTGAGCAGTCGCTGAGCTGCCAACAGGTGGCAGGATGGCTCAGCTAAAAAAACAAAATAAAACACAAAAACCCATTGTCCTTTTCTGATGGTCCACGCTGAGTTTTCTTGTTTTCTAAATGCATTACTTTAATCAAAGACAAATTTTATAAGTTAAAGACAATTAAATCGCCCATGGGAATTTCAGTATATCTACAAGTTCAAATTTTGAAAAATACTTATGTTTTAAGCACAATTCTGACTAAGTTTCTGGATGCTTTTTAGTTTTACAAATGTAAGTGTGCCACAACTAAAATCCTAACAATATACTCTTAGAAACCATGAAGTCGATCTTGAGTTGACATAAAATTCTAGCATCTTTTATAAACACTTAAACAGTGAACAAACGTGAGTAAAGAGGTGAATGACACAAATAAAATGACCAAAAAAAAACTTTAAAACACGTCTTTCACGGTTATCGCATGACCTTTGAATCTAGTCTACATGACACTGAACCCAGCTGCCGAGGGTTAAGTTATGTAACAAACCCCGACATTTGTAAAAGCAGGTGGGTTTGAAATACAGGATAAACTGGTAGTCCTTAAAACAAACCTATGCAGTCAGCCTGGTACCGAAGGGATCTGACCAAGTACAGCAACCCACTTGCCACTCAGGGAAAATTGTTCTTTACGAAATAACCAGAGGTTGCAAATCATCAAGGGTTTACAAACACACGCACAGATGAAGCACGCGCCACAAGAATTCTTAGTTAAGCGCGTATCTTTTTAAATTGAAAACTTGTCTTCGTCGAAACGAATAATCTGAGGACCAAGAGCAAAGGTCGACAGGGTGCCTTCGGAAACCAGCTTTGACGCCGTCACCCGAACACTAGGAATTGGGGAAGTGGACTTGACCTCGGCTGGGGCTGCCGGAGCCAAGCAGTGGCCCCCAGACCTAAGGCACCGGCTGAAGTGCCTGTTCGGGGGAGGAGGACTCCAGCCGAGCAGGGCTGAGTCTGGGGAGGGAAGGAGCGGGCAGTGGGGCAGACAGGTAGGGAGGGTGCCCGACCTTTACCTGGCACCGCGGAACCATCCCTCCGGAGCTCGCCGAGCCTGTATCCCGGCCGGGGAGGCGGAGACGCTAGGCTGACTCAGAGCGCAGGCGCAATCTGACGGGTCCTTCCGCCCTCATGGGGCATGCGCAGAACTAGCTCCGCCCCGCTGTTCTCGCCGCTGGGCTCGGACTGCGGGCGGCTCGGTGAGAAGCTGCTTTCCCTCGCGAGTCGGTTGCGGTGGCGACCCTGAGCTAAAGTTGTCGCTCAATGGGAAATGGGCTGGCCATGCATGCCAGTCGCCTCAGACGACAAGCGGAGGTATGGGAGAGGAGACGCCGGACTCTGCGAGACACTGGCTACCTGCGTTATGGAAGTTGGGCTTTTCCACTCGCTCACCTTTAGGCTTTTCTTTAACACTTTTTTTGTTTTTGTTTTTAATCTACCCTGCCATCCGGTATTTCATTACTGTTCTTTAAAGACTTAGAGCATTCAACTAATCAGTGCATTCGAAAAATTTACATTTTTCCTGTAATTTGTCCTCAAACTACCACCCAACCTTTCCAACTTTTTACCAACAAGAAGCCTGTTTGAAATTGCTTTTGCATCCTTATGTGGATATAAACTAAGCGTCCCTTCTCTTGGAGCTCATAGTAGTAGACGTGAGACCGTCATAACCCATTCATGGTAACTTGGTGCACCAAATGTCATACAAGGGATACACGATACATTTCATGAGGGCAGAAGGGAAAATGGAGGGTCACCTGAGAAGTGTGTTCTAGGAAGTCTTCACTGAGGAGACGTTTGCGCTAAATCTACTAGAATGAGTAGCAGCAATTGATAGAGTGAGGGTAGGGATGAGAGAATTTCACTAGCCTGTGTCCAGCCAGAGGGATATGAAGCACCATGAGGTCACAGAAGGGCAAATAGTTGGCAAGGCCTGTGTGCCCCTTGCAAGGAAGTAGTGGAAGATGAGGCTGGAGATGTCTGGTAGTAACTCATGGCAAGAAAAATTAATAGGTACTGACTAACACCAACATGTATTCTGGTAAAGTTCCTAAACATCAAGGATAAAGAATTATATTCATATTTGAACAGAAAAATGGGAATGATGACAATGGCCTTAGACTTGTCCATGACATCCAATGCCAGATGAAGGCGGTGTGCAGTATTTAAAAGGCTGAGAACAAAAACATGACCCAACATGTTACGTACAGCCAAGCTGGTGCTCATAAAGGCCAAAGCCTGACACTCCTCAACCTGCAAAAACTCAATAAGTGCAATGCTCAAGAGTCCTTAAAAAATCTCCTTGGGCAAAAATCCAGTCAATCAAGAGAGTAACCAAACTAAAAAAACTCAGTAATAAAGAAGTTAATGGTAAAAACATAATAAAATGGAGGTGAGATTATAATCCATTTATGTATAAAACAAAAACATTAATTGTGTGATTATGGCTATGAAATACGAGTAAAATGTAAATAATATCAGAATATTTTTTAAAAACAAAAGAAACTGCCCAAAATTGAACATGTAGTTACAAAACATCTATTCAAGCCTCAATATTTTTCACAATCTTCTTTCTTAATTTTAGAAGGTGTTAGGGGCAACTATGTTTTGTGACTAAAAATGTGATGATTTCTAATTCCTTCAGTTTCACTTATTTTATTGTTACATTCAAGTAACAATAAATTAAAATCTAAAAAATAAAAATAGTATTACATTTAAAAAAAATTATATCTATGTCCGATCAGAATGGCTATCATCAATAAATCAACAAACAACAAGTGCTGGCGAGGCTGTGGAGAAAAGGGAACCCTGGTGCACTGTTGGTGGGACTGCAGATNTTCCCAAATAAAATTGAGATACATATCTAACAAGGAATTCTATAATTTCCAAATAGTAGGACTAAGGAAGATCCAAACTCTGTGGACATGCTGGGCAATTGGCTTTGCAATATTTATTCTTTGCTTTTTGGGGCACTGCCCCCCAGAAGAGTACAGGAAAAAAATCCTTGGCTTGTTCCTTTCTAGAATGAAACCAAAGTTTTACCATTGAACATGATATTTACTCTTGATTCCAGAAAAAAAAACTTATCAAATTAAGAAAGTTTCCTTTTATTCCTAACTTACCAAGAGTTAATTATACATGATTGTTAATTTTTACATTATTTATTCTTCAGTTGACAAAAAAATGAAGCCTCATTCTGTCTCTCCAGAATATACAGAGAAATGTTCTTACACATGATCCTACTCAGGTATGGACTATGTTGTTTGGAAAGATGGAGAGATACGGGTCCTACAGCCACCTGAGACACCTGAGCTGTAATGATGAAGCTGTTTCTTTATCTACCTGGAAAATGGAAAGCTTTCTTTTTAGGCACAGTCATCTTTTTATTTTCCAGCTATGCAATTTTTCTACATTTCTCTGTGCCCAGGCGAGCTATTATCCAGTATCAGTAAGCATATTTGTGAAAAAGTACACAAGGAGTTCAATAATTTGAATTCAAATGTTGGCTCTGCCACTTTGTAGCTATGTGATCAGACAAGTTTTGAACTTCTCTGAGTTTCAGTTTTCCCTCCTGCAAAATAGGGATATTAATGCTCCAGCGTCCGGCACTGTGCCTGGCATGTAATAACAGCTCAGTAAACCATGTTAAGTGAATAGGATGAAATATCAAACTGCTTACAACAGAATCCATGCAGAGATGATAGGTAGGTGTTTATAAGTCTGTCTGCACCAATAAAGAATTGCTGCTTGAATAAAGAGCTGGTGCAGACAGACTTACAAAGAATACACTGTTAAAGTAAACCATACACAAGTTATTCATCTGTGTGATCCTTNCAGGGTCCTTAGGGTCCTTGAGAGAAGGAAAGCACATGTGGTGAGCCTCACCCTCATTCCAGCTTTTTTTTTTTTTTTTGAGGGCATTTTCCAAAGCCTGACACAGAAAGAGCTCAAGAAGAGAGCAAGCAGATCAAAAAGAAAAGAATGGAGAAAGATACACTGTGAAAACACTAACCAAAAGAAAGAACAAAATAGATTTTAAGGCAAGAAGTGTTATAAGATATGAAGAAGGATATTACATCACAATAAAAAGGTCAATTCAAGAGAAAGGTTTAACAATCCTGAATTAGTATATACCAAATAACATAGCTTTAAAATACATAAAGCAAATATCAACCAAACTAAAAATAAAGGTAGACAAATCCACAATCATAGTTGGGGATCTTAACACATGTCTATCAATAACTAATAGACAAGCAGACAAAATCAGGAGACATATAAAAGATTGGATACAACAATTAATCAATTTGATCTAATTGATACATAAAATACTAACTATATCCAACAACTGCCTAGTTCTAGATTGACAATTTTTTTCTTTAGGGACTTTGAATATGTTTCTCCATGGCATTCTAGTATTCGTTGTCTATTACCTTATCTTTGTTCCTCTGTACATAATGTCTTTTTTAAGGTTTTCTCAGTGTTCTGAGAATGGCGTTTCACATATGTAGTCCAATTGTTTAGCTATTTCAATTGGAAGGGTAAATCTGGTCCATATTACTCTATCTTAGCCAGAAAGAGAGGCTTTTTCCATAGAATTTTGGAATATGAGAATAAGCCAGAGAGATATATTCTGGTTTGTTTTTTGGGCATAAGAGGCTGGCTGCCTGGAGTTCTGTGCATACCGAGAATGGTGGCTGGCAATTTAGGGGTCAACGTTTCTAAGTATAGATTTTAATTTAAAACTCTTGCTTTTGCTGTGTTCTCGTTTCCACACACACCATTGTGCTTTTTCTCNTTTTTAAATTTCTGTGTTGCTAGACTTTTAAAAGTAATGTGTGTGTTCTATAAATATTTATTGAGTGCTTATTGTTATTCAAGCACTGGAAATACATCTGTGAATGATAAAAATAAGGTCCTTGCCTCATGGAGCTTACATTCTAGTTAGTAAGACGGACAATACGTAAGAAAACACATAAAGACAGTGTGTGATGAGAACTAAGAAGGAGATGAGTAGGGGAGGGGCGGGCGCACATTCCTCACAGTCAGGAGAGAATGAACACTGGCCTGACCTGAACTGTGACCTGAAGGGTAAGAGGAGGCGGCCTTAAGTAGTGCTGGGGGTGGAGCATTCTGGGTAGAGGCAACCTGGCTTTGGGACAGAACAGGACTCCACACATATAAAGAATAAAAGAGAGGCCAGTGTGACTGAAATATCAGATAAAGGAAGAGAGGCTGGTGACATGATTTTGAAAGGATTAAGGAGAATCTGAACACAGATCCTGGGAGGTGCTGAAAGCCAGTTTGGATTTTATTCTAATTGCAGTGGGAAGCCACACACACACACACACACACACACACACACACACACACACACACACTTTCAAAGATAGGATTCTGCATCTGCTCTGAGCCATTTTGAGGATCCTGAACACAAATGGGCTGAAAAGGAAGCCAACATGATCTTATCCACAGACTTTTCAGTTATGGCAGATAATAAGTTCCTTATTATGCTCAACTATTTTCTGCCATCATTATCAGCTATTAAATAGTTCCTAGTCCTAGATATCTGGTCATATGTTTTGGCCTATTATCAGGAACTCTTCATAAAATGCTACTTAGCATACTTTATTTACTTTAAGTAAAGAAGATTTCCTTAAGTAAGTTGAAGCCTATACTCATATGTTATGTTATATAGAGGAAATAGATTTTCAAATCTCAGTCCACATATACCCCTTTATTATTAAGTTAGCAGAATTTGTGAAACGTGAACATATCTCTCTCTGAGGAACTTAGGACAGTGTGGTGTGAGATCTGTAGGCATTGGACTAACATCTTTAACATATTTTGGTGGCATTTGCATTCTCATTAAGAAATAGATGCAGTAGTTGTTTGGTTTTTTTTAAATTTTTTTATTTTAGCCGAGCCATCCTGCCACCTGTTGGCAGCTCAGCAGCTGCTCAGCTCGGGCTGGGACTCAAACCGCTGTTGCTCAGAGCTCACACTCTTGCGCATCCGGCCGGCCCTCCAGTAGTTATTTTTTGAAAGACTAGTTCAACAAAAACACTTCTGGAATTACTTGTTTTAAGAGATCACCCATAATTTTAAACACCTTTCTATACAAGTGGTTTTTGTAAAGATGTAAGAGTATAGTGTCCACTAATAAACAGCCTAGCACCTTATAGGTGTACAAAATATTATTGAGTCGGTTTTGTGATTGAACGAAATTATCTACAAAATAACACATTCTTCTTTTGTAATTTTTTTCATTGGTCGTCTTGAATAAAAACAGAAAACCCAGCATAAACTATATATAGTTGGTCTATTCTAAGAGGGTCAAAGAAATACGCCCCCTTGTGGTTAGTTATTCCAACTGCAAATCCTTCACCTTACCAGTGGAAAGTAACTTTTTGCAAATATGCTCTTCATCGACCGTATTCTAAAACCAATATACTGTCTTCCAGTTTTACATGGCAGAAGAAAGACCACAAAATTTTATTTTTGCAAAACCTAAGATAGGCACAACAAATAGGTTAAAAACAAAAGAAAAATACACCACACAAGGGTCGTTATCCAATGAAAAATAAAGCTCTTTTAAGGAGCATGATGTGGGCTTTAGAAAGCTCCTAACATTCACTTTCCTAATACTCAATTTTCTAAAACTCACTAAGAGGGAGACCTGAGGAAAACAAAAGCCTGAAAAATCTTACCAAAGGGGAGTTGGTGAAGCACAAATCTTTATAGAAATAGAAAACCCACCTCTTCAGAAATTTAAAAAAAAAATTGATCTGAGGAAGCTGCAGGTACAGGGAGAGGCCAAGCCCAGAGCCCCTGCTGGGTAGCCCAGGAAAAGTCCTCCTTGTCTTAAAGGTGCTCAACCCGCCTTTCACATACCCGTCAGCAACTGGGCAGTAGAAATGGCTGATGCCTGAATACAGGGCAAGACCACAAACAGGGCTGGCTGCCTCTTCTTAAAAGTGGCAAAAGTTCCCGACGCCCAAATCTAACTAGATTTTGAGAATGATCTGAAAGCCAAGTTTATCCCTGGACATAAGGAGAATACCCTGAGCATTATGAAGTAAACCCAGGGCTAAGCTCTTTAAAACAACCGTGAAAGGGAGAACAGAGCCTAGTTCAGCCAATGGAGGATGCACAGAAACCTAGCTGAGCAAAATCCCTTTAAACCCTATTGCCCTCAGGCTACAGATAATTTTTCCGTCTCTATACCTTAGGGGTGGGCAAACCTTTTCTGTAAAAGGCCCAATAATTTAGATATCCCAAGCCATGTGATATCTGTCACAGCTACTCAACTCTGCTATTACACAATGAAAACAGCCAATAACAAATGTAAATGAATAAGTGTGGCTCTGTTTCAATAAAATTATTTGTAAAAATAGAAGATGGGCCAACTTGTCCCATATTGTCAGCCATATTTGCTGACTTTTGCAGTGTCGCTCATAAAGGAAGGAAACAAGATGGAAATTTCTTCAGAGGAATTCAGACATATCATAATCAGCACAAACAGGCCTAGACAAATATTTCCATGTGAAGTATCAGTAAAATGAGAAACAAACAGAAAACAAAATATAACAAATAAGGGAAAATACATTTCAGCAAAAATTAAAACTAATATGAAAAAATGTACTATGCAAATGATAGATGAAAAAATATACGTTACTGTAAAAAGCAAATCTCCTCACAAAGGGAAAATTGCTCCAGAGTGATTAACACTATGAGAGAACTTATAAGGACACAAATCTGTATAAGACTTCAAGGATATGACAAAACTACAAGATAGAAATAAAGGTTATAAAGAAATATTGAGGACAAACATATGACCATTATAGAACAAAGCAATAAACGTATAAGAAAGAGAAAAAATACAACAAGCAGCAGGGACTCAATTATTGGCATAGAACAACAGCACTGTCCAGCAGAACTTGTTGCAATGATTGGGATGTTGTATAACTGTGCTATCCAATAGAGTAGCCACAGTGCCTGCTGAGCACTTAAAACGTGGTCTGTACAGTCAAGGATCTGAATTTGACATTAAAAGTTTTCAAATTAATTAATATTCAAATAGACACATACGGCTAGTAACTATTTATTGAGTTGTAGGTCTAGGAAACGCTGGAGACAATTACAGTGAGCCCAGAGAGACAGAGCAGAGGCTAAACAATTACAGAGAACATAATAAATACAGGAGTAGGTGTAAAGATCATAGAACCTAATCTGTGTCTCTGAATGAGAAATCTAAACAAAGTGAACATGACAAGAATTTTAAATCATAATAGATAATTTTCCCAAATAAAGAGGAATTTACACTCCAGAGTCAAAGAACACAGTGTATTCCAATAAAACCCTGAAACAATATAATGGACAATAAAGTATTTCCTGGTCTTCACTGAATTGTAAGGATGAAATTTCTTCAGGTACCCAGGAAGAATAAAAAAGTTAATTATTGGGTTGTTGGAAAAGTCATGACGTATTTTTCCTATGGTTTTCGTTGCAAAAATGCATCG
>NW_017731410.1:2360608-2361762 GCF_001890085.2 Hipposideros armiger
TATTAACACTGGCAAATTCTCCTAGCACTCTATTTTTATTCAGGGCATCAAATTATTTACTAGAGTTCTAAGCAGAGCAAAGCAACCTAATGCTTATTTAAGATTATCCAAGTTCAGGCTTTCTCACATTTCACTTAACTTCAAGAGCCTATTTTATCATTTGTTGTCTCTATCAGGTTTTGATCACAAAAATTAAATTATAGGGCTTTTGCATTTTATGCATATTTGAAATTACATGTATTTGAAGTCACCCAACTAAAAAACAGTAACAAAGTTTCATTTTGTATAGTATTTGAAATAATAGTAATTTAAATTTAATTAAATTAATTAAAATTAATTAGTTCAATTATCAAAGTCAATTAATTCAAAGTCAAAAATTTCTACTTTCAGAACTGGCTCTGAGAGCATGCTATTTTTGCTCTTGCCACGTGGTGGCACCACTTAAGCTAATAATTACAAAACCCATCCTCCAATATAATTTGTCTTAAATCATGCAACCTTTGAAGGCTACTGAGTCTTCAGAAATTATCCCTTGTATAAACTGTGATCGTCCAGTTTGTAGACCTGACCAATCTGATAGTTTGACTTTGAACTATGTCAATTCCCAATGCTCCCTCACTGCGGGGACTTGAAGCTGTTGTTTCATAATAGATTTTGCCATCAGGTTCCAGAGATCTCCCTAACGAAAAGCCCGAGGAGGTACAAATTACAGGGTTCTGCTCATACAGATATTTAATTCTGAGTTCCCTAAGAGCACTTACACTGTGTGACTCCAAATGCTGAGAGACCAAAATGTGGCCCAATCAATGCAGACATAGTCCCCTCATTCATAAGGTAAGGCAATCAGGAATCATCAATGAACGCAACTTAATTGTACACCAGAAACATTTATTTAGTAATTTTTTCCTCTGTGGCTATAAGGCCTTAAACAGGTCCCTTTATGACCATGACTCCGCCTTTTATATTGCTCCTTCCCTTGAATGAGAATAGCTAGCATTTTTTAGTGTCTTCTGTGTGCTAAGTACTACATTCTGTGCTTTGCATTTATTATGTCATTCTTACGACAACCCCGCAAGGTGAGTATAATCATTATTTTACAGATGAATGAAGTCCAGGCATTTACCTAGGATCATTCATCTAGTAAATAGCAGAGC
>NW_017731410.1:2363172-2368453 GCF_001890085.2 Hipposideros armiger
GAAGAACAAAAGGACAGCAACTTGTCTATTCCCCTTGCCCAATTCCCCAACGCTGTTCCCTCCCCCAGTTCCCCAATAAAATCTTAAAAAGAAAAAAAAAAAACCTCCCTCACAGACAGTACCATGTGAGCTGTTTGGTGCATTGTCATAATGCAAGAGCCATGAATTGTTGGTGAAAAGTTCAGATGGTCTAACTTTTCACGCAGCCTTTTCAGTACTTTCAAGTAGTAGACTTGGTTAACTGTTTGCCCAGTTGATACAAATTCATAATGAATAATCCCTCTGATATCAAAAAAGGTAAGCAACATCGTTGCAACAAGTTCGCGAACTTAATTGTCTGACTTCATATTCTTACATATAGCAAAGTTGGCCAGCTGCCACAGAGATGGAGGTAGCCATAGTGGCTAAAGCTGGCAGACGATTTCCCACTTGGTCAAAACTGGTTCCGGAGCTGGGCCAAGACCTGTCCCTGGAGAAGAGCCATCAGGATACGTGTGGGCAGGGCAGATGCTGGAGGAAAAAAATACTGGGGGAGACACCATAAGCTTAAAGCTTCTGGAAAGTAATTTAATTTATATTTCAATGCACTTATTTGGTTCAACCCTTTGAGGTGAAATATAAATGTACATAAATGAGCTCGATTATAGTTGTTAGAACAGTTGAATCAGATAACAAATCAAGATCCACTTAAGAGAAAACAGTCTTATAATGTAAATCTGGGAAGACCATCACTATGCTACATATGAAAGTCTTCTCGTGGACTTCATGCATAAACAAAACTACATGACTTATCTGAAGTCATCGAAAGTGTCTGGAAAAAACACATCTAGGACAGATACACCCAATATTGTATAGATTTTCCTTTCAAAAATCTAAAATAATCATTTCCACAAGAGGGCGCCAATTGATAAATGGAAAATTTGGAAATACTGGGCTGTTAAATAGACATTTTATATATATGTGGTTTCACCAAATATTTCAACATAAGTCACATAGTATACCTTCACTGTTACTGTCTCAGCAGGAGGGAGGGTGCAGTGTTCTCAAGAAAATAACATTTTAGATTTCACAAAGGAGCAGTTCCTAGCTGATGTAAAAAAGAAGCCTTTCATGTTAAAGTTCAGAATTGTCTAATGAAAAAAAAAATGTTAAAAAAGCATTTTATTCACGTAGTCAATATTTCATGTTATCAATGTTTTTGCAATTTGCTTATAAAATATGAAAATTGGGCAAGACTGCTTTGCTTTAAATGATGAAACACAAATGCTTCAACTTCCCCCTTTTAGTGGGGACAAATCTAAGAGTAGAAGGCCTCAGCAATGTCTTCGGATGTTGCTAAATTTATAGGTGACTCAAATCAGGGAGATCCTCCAATTGATGCTCTTTGGAAATCATGAGTGAATCTCTGCTAGTCTAACTCGAGCTTCAGAATCGGCAGGAATATCTGTTTACCTCCTGGGAAAACAGCATCCAATTGGTCTTTACTAGGACGTGCAAGGGAACCTTCATCATTTAGTCATTTTTCCATAGTACTGGTCTCTGTACACAAAGGAGGAAGTGTTTAACAGTAAAAATAGCGTTTATTGATTGCCTGATTGTGCCAGCCACTATATAATAATCGTACCAGGCATATTTTCTTTTACCCTCTTAACAACCCAATGACAGCACTATCAACACTTCCATTCTATAGCTGAGAAAACTGAGTCTCAGAGAAGATAAGTACTTGCCCAAGTTCCCTTGCTCTGGCAGGACCAGGATCTGGATCAAGTTCTGTCCTACTTCCGGGTCCAAACTTTTAACCAGTGTTCTTTATGCCGTCTGGAACCCGGAAGTAGCTCCATTATATTGCTCACACCTTAGACTTGGGTCCCAGAGTGTATCTAGAGCCCTAGGGTTTTGTGTGAACAAGGTTGGACCAGGGAAGTCTGTGGCCTCCTCCTTTGATGGATATCATACGAGATAGGAGAGATGGAGAAAAGTTATTTCCAAACTTCAGCTGGCTCTCGGAGTGGCATCAGCCATCTGCAGACACTGAGACTGGCACACCAAGTCACATTCCAGGATTTTTCTCTTAGCAAATGGGAAAGCAGACTCACTTCTGCTGGTATGTGATGATGTGAGCCCTGGGTGGGTCTCTACAAGGACCCTGAGACTCTTCCACTTACCATTTCTCATCCAGAGAAAATAGAGTGAAGCTTGAAATGCAGGGATGCCATTTGAGCCAGGAATCAATGCAGCCTGAAGCCAGGTCTTCCCACTTGGACATTTTCAGCTAGGTGAGACAATATAACTCTTCACCAGCAGAGCCATTTTAGGTCAAGTTCTCTGTCACTCATAACTGAAGATGCCCTAGCTGATTCAGCCAGCTCAATTACAGCAGTGTAGCAGGATATTGAGCAGGGCTTTCCCAGACTTGGCACCAAGGCTCAGAACAGAGCATAACACATGTGAAATCGTGAAGTCCCTGGACTCTAAGAAGAACAGCCAATGATGGACTGGACACCTCCCTCAGGGCTTATAAAGAGTCTACAGAACTGACCCTCCTGCACGTGGCTGTCCCCCTCCCCCAGTCTAATGGACAGAGAACTGAGAGAACAGGGTGAGAGCCGATGGATTCCTGGTCCTCCGGGAAACTGTAAGGTTTAGATAAGAGATGATTCACTCCCTCTCCCGGAGAGAAGTGGAGGATGCTCCTGTCACCAAAGCAAGTGATAGGGAAGCTCCAAGAAGACAGCTCAGAGGCTGGGGCCTGCCAGGCTCAGATTCTGCGTGGAATGCATGAAAGCCCCGGAGAGGTGTCTGCTGGGCAGTCAGCTGGCTGATCTGTCCCTGTGCCTACCAGGGTGGGAGAGAAAGCCCCTACAGAGAGACAGCAGGAAGGAGAGAGGGTGCAGTGTCCTCTACCACTGATGGGTGGCAAAGATGAGCAAGGGGACGGTGGGTAGGTGGGTACCACAGAAAAGCACCAGGTTTAGACATTCTGCCTTGCCCACGGTGGTGAACTCCTGGCAAGGGGAGTCCAGTAACAAGAAGCTGTGGGGTGGTGGCTCAAACAAATGGAAGGCGGAAGAGGTGGAGTTACAGCTGGATTTCCTGGACTAGATGGGCCCAACAGGGCTCTCAAAAGGACTCATACATGGCCACACAAGAAAGGTCTCAAAGGAGGGAAGGGATGTAAATCCAATTTGAGATTGCTACTTTAAAATCACTGAGTTTTAATGGCTCTTCAAAGTGACTGGAAATTTATGGGATCTATCCCAGATGCTATGAAGTGACAAGAAATGGAGAATGAATGAAGCATGGTTGAAGGCAGTGACTGGAAAAAAAAATAAAACCTTTATACAGTTGTACCTCACTGATTTGAGACTGCTCAGTAACCTAACGGGATACTGAAGAATTCCTTCCTCACCATACAGCCATCTGAAAATGGACCAAGAGGCAATAGAGACTTTGGCATCAGGTCAGAAGTGGCGATGAAAAATCCAGCACCAGTATCTCTGTCCACGGTAGAATTGCATTGTGGGTCTTTCTACAAATCCTATTTCAGGAGGCTTTGCTAGAACAGACTGTGGGTGGGAAGGGCTAGGTCAACGGGAAGGTCAAGGTATATGTCCAACGGTTACCCAGGTTGCATTAAACTGGACAACTAGCCAAAATCCATTTAGATTCTTGAGAAGATATAAGAAAGCAGTCCTTCTTTTCTATCTGAAAGTTAGGTCTCTTTTTTTTCAATATGTTGGGAGGTGGTATTGTTTGTATCTTAAGGTATCATTTTAAAAGATGACTCTCATCCTTAAATAGTCTTCAAGGGCTTTGAGGGCCTCTAAAGTAATTTTGGAAAGGCTCCTGGGATATGAGAGAATGAGAGTAGAAATGGGTTTTGCACTCACATATCTAGAGCAGCGGTTCTCAACCTGTGGGTTGCACCCCCTTTGGGGTTCGAATGACCCTTTCACAGGGGTCGCCTAAGACCATCNTATTGCTCCTTCCCTTGAATGAGAATAGCTAGCATTTTTTAGTGTCTTCTGTGTGCTAAGTACTACATTCTGTGCTTTGCATTTATTATGTCATTCTTACGACAACCCCGCAAGGTGAGTATAATCATTATTTTACAGATGAATGAAGTCCAGGCATTTACCTAGGATCATTCATCTAGTAAATAGCAGAGCTAGGGTTTGAATTGGGTCCTTTGTGCCACAAGGCCACACGTTGTCCTTCACCCAGGGTGCCTCCTTCAGGTCTCTCTTAAAAATGGGCACCTACACCCTCTACATTGCCCGTCTCCCCATTAGAATCAGCATCTCACCCATAATTATGTCTCACAGCTTTCTACTAGAGAGAATTTTTATATTCCTTGATTCTTTATAACTGTTTCAAAATACTGGTGAAAGGGCTTCCGATCTCTGGTATGGTCCATTAACGTGCACTTTGAGTGGCCCTTTGAAGGTTCTGAGGGTTTGCGTGCCAGAGCGATTCCACAAGGACGTACAGACCGGTGCTTCAAGGAATGGGGTCAAATCCACATCGGCATTTTGGGGCTGAAGAGGAACACCTGAAGGGATTAGTTCACTTAGTGGGACTGGCCATTTGAGAAAAGAAAAGAGCTTTAGAATCTCAGGGTGGGAAGGGACCACAAAGATCACTGAGTCCAAATAAGTGAACTTGAATGCATTCTGCCATGTGTCCACTAAACAGGTCGCCACTGCTCCTTGAATATCTTGAACACCAGAGAATTCTATAGCCCAATAATCACTTTCAGCCTTGGATCAGTGTGACTTTTCTTCTTTATATGAGGTCTGAAAATTAAGTTCACAAATTCATCCTTAAAAAAGTGCTATATCCCTCATTGCTGAATATCACTACAGTTCCCTTCAAAGAATTCCCCTTGGGAAGCTATGCACCAACACCAGCCCTTAGTCCACCCTTCAAAGCAATTTTGGAACTCTTTTTCTGGAATGGCCATCAGAGCTGTCGCCATATCACCCTGGATGTCCTGAATGTCATCAAAATGTCTTCCTTTCAATATTTCCTTTATCTTTGGATAAAGAAAGAAATCATTGGGGGCCAGATATGGTGAGTAGGGAGAGTGTTCCAATACAGTTATTTGTTTACTGGCTAAAAACTCCCTCACAGGGGCCAGCCGAGTAGCTCGTTGGTTAAGATTGGCTTGGGAGTGCGAGCTACGAGCAGCAGGGCCACAGGTTTGGATCCCACATGGGCCAGTGATGCTGTGCCTCTACAGCTAAGATGGTGAACAACAGCTCGACCTGGAGCTGGGCTG
>NW_017731410.1:2371828-2432613 GCF_001890085.2 Hipposideros armiger
ATTACAGTTATAGAGTAGCAACGAAAATAATTTTATGGTTGGGGGTCACCACAACATAAGGAACTGTATTAAGGGGTCGCGGCATTAGGAAGGTTAAGAACCGCTGATCTAGAGGGACCCAGCAAGCAGGGACCATGACCAAGGAAAGAGACTGGGCGAGGCTGTGGAGAACTGCAGAGCGCAGTCCTCGTGGAATGATGCAGCTGCTACTTAGCTGCAGCTTGCCGTTGCCATGGCAGCATGCATACCCAGGTTAGCCAACTCTTCCATTTTTCAAGAGAAATGAAAAATTCAGGGTTTTATATAAATCTCATCATTTTAAGCATTGGAAATTATTCAAAAATGCTCAATCGTACTGTATAGGCCAAATGAAACATCTGTGAGCTGATATGACTGGTGAGTTGCCAGCAACCTCTGGCATCGGTAATGGGAGAAGGTGGTTGGAGTAGAAAAATGGAATGAAGGCGCAGGGCCTGTCAATCATTATTGCTCCTAAAATGAGTTCTTAGACCAGAGGCATCTCTGGGAATAGAAACTTTGTAGGCGGTCTGAGGGATAGAGTTTGCAGGACAAATTCAGCTAATGCTAAAGAATGAGGCACTGGTGCCCTAGGATGATGTCACCTGCCACAGGACACACATGAGCTACAGAAAGACTCATTTCAGGCACCACTGAGAACAGGTGAGTAGACTGCGTGCCAAGAAAAGCCAGACCTGCTTTGGTAACATACAATTGAATATGCTGCAGGTAAGACCAAGGACATTAAAAAAAAAAAAAAGACACAGGGCTAGAAGGGAATTTCTCAAACCTAGAGGTGTCAGAGACGCCTTGGAAAAGAAGAAAGTACCAATGCAGCAGGGTTCCTGACAAAACATTTGAAGCCCAAAGGAAGAATCTTTGAGAGCCAAAAGGCCAAATGTCTTCCTCAGGATAGTGTCACAGAAGCTGACTGGGCGTGGGATGGGGACATGCTGGTCCATGTACAGAAATGAGATCTGAGTTGGTTATGAATAGCTCTGAGAAAATGCTGGCCATGAGGTGAGCATCTTGGTTAAACATCTAACCCAGACAGGGCTGAATATAGAAATTTCTAAGACAAGAACTCATCTAGCGTTTGAATTATTGTCATAGTCTCCTAACTGGTCTCCCTGCTTATGACCTGGACCCCTACAGCCTGTTCTCTACATGGCAGCCACCATGATCCTTTTAAGACTTAAATCTGATCCCATCACTCCTCTGCTGAACATTACTATTCCATGGTTTCCCATCTAATTTGAAGTAAACGCCAGAAGCCTTATAATGGACAAGGCCCTGATCTGGCTCTTAGGTCTGTCTTATGTGATGTCATTTCCTTCAGCCCCACACACCTTGCCCGTTTCGCTCCAGCTACGCTAGCCCCCAACCATTCCCTACCATACCCAGGACCTTTGTACTTCCTGTTTCCTCTATCCTAAGGGTGCTTCTCCCAGGTATCTGCACAGTGTACCCCCTCACTTCCTGCATAGTGTGCCCCACACTATCAGAGTAGCCTTCACTAACCACCCAATGCAAACAGCAGCCCTCTCACCCAGCTTTCTCTTTCCCCGTAACTGCTTATTTTTCTCATGTCATTTATCACTACCTGGTACATTGCTTTTGTTTATTTGTTTATAATTGTCTCTTCTCACTAGAATGCAAACTCCATTATGATTTGGTCCACTGATGCTTCTATCCCCAGAGTCCAGAACAGTGCCTGGCACATAGTAGGTGCTTGCTAAATATCTGTTGAATGAAGAAGTGAATGAATGAAGGAAGGAAGGAAGGAAGGAAGGAAGGAAGGAAACTTCCAAAACCTGAGAAAATTGTCAGTCATAGATTAGGGAACTATTTAGACAATTTTTTTAAAAAATTTGGAACCTTTGGGCTATTTCCAAAACTTTACCCTTGTCTAGTCCTCCACTACGATGAGTAATGTTAGTGACATGAAGTTGCAAGAATGGGTGGTTGCTTTCTGGAACGAAGGAAGGCGGACTCCTTGAAAACTGTTGAAAGATCAGAAAGGAGTAGATAGGGTGTTGGGCTTGCATGAAGTAATTTGCTCTGAACTTGGCCAGCAAAGGACCCATATGTGGGTTTACAACTGACAGGATATTATGTCTAAAAACTGTTGCTGAGATCGTGCCAGAATCTGTAATCAGGACCTATGACTTTTCTGGATTTCTTAACTATTTTTCAAAGGTCCCTGATTTAGATATGCTTCTTCAGAAAGCTGGCTGTCATCAGGATCTAGTAGTGACAGCAGTCTTCAGGGAGTATTGGTAGGCTTTCTTCCTTCGTTGCTAAGCATTTTTTTTCTTCTGTTAATGCATATTTATAAATGTGGGAGATAAGAGACAAACGATTGAAACATTTGCTCCCACAGTGTTTTTTGTTTGTTTGTTTTCTCTCTTTAAGCCATGGATATGTCTGTCTGTAACTATGTGTAAGTATATTTATTTCCCCTCACAGAGTTATCCTCAGCCACCCTTTGCTGCTACAAGTGGATGAGAAGGGGCTAGGCACAGGGTGATTAACTTAATTCATTACCTAATATTAGGCATTAACATCACATTAATCAAACAGTTTCAACTGGAAAAAACCAAGGGACAAAAATGATTCCCATGTTGCAGTAATAAATGTCTGTATTTGAGATGGGCAGGCCTTACAATTTTTAAGACTTGTATTTGCTTAATGTTTTGAATTTTAACTCTATTTAGTTTTAAAACTTTTTCAAGTTCCAGTGTAGAAAACAGAGCTTTGTTTTTAGAATAATTTATTTTAATTCAAGCTTAATAAACTCAAGATGGGGAAATGACTCAAAAACAATGAAATGTGTTTTTCTAAGCAAGCATATTAGGTTATAATACAAAGAAAACATGTGAATAAGACCACAAAGGATACAATTTTTAATTAGAATATTTTATGGGCCCAGTTTTTCTTGTAGAATATATAGAATTATGTGCCCAATTCTCATTAAATGTAACAAAAACAATGCGTAAAAGCACAAACACTCAAAAATCAAAATGTGACTTAAGACTCAGGAGTTTCTTCATTTCTTGCAATTGACCAAAATCTCATTTAGGTTGTCCTGTAATTGATGAAACTTCTCATGGTCTCTTTACAGTGAGATAATGCTCTGCTCTTTACTCTATCTATGTATTTCACCACTTCACAATAGTATTGCTGCCAACCAACTTCATATTTTAGACACTTAGAATACGTTTCTTCTACTCGTGTGGAAAAAAAAAATGATTGAAGACCTAAGTTCCAACCCTCCCCAAGGAAAAATAATGACACATGAGTCAAATTTAAGTCAAGGATTACAATTTACAAGATGAGATAACATGTACATAAATAATTCTATTCTGGGGCTTGGTGTGATCTTTGTTGTGCAGAGCCACATTCCACAGGGATTCAAAGAAGGAAGCTATCACCTCAAGAAAGATCAGGAAATTTTTTGTGGACGAAGTCACATGTAAGATGGACATCCAAGATTATATAGCAAGACTAGAGACAAAGAAAGGGTGTGGGTGTTGTTGGAAGAATACCCCCCAAAAAGAATTCTATGTGGAAGAAATAACATGAGCTAAGTCACTGAAGCAGGAAAGGCTAGGAAGTGTTCTAGCAATGGAGCTAGTGAAGATTTTTCTGACACACAAGGACCAAGTAACCAAGAAAAGGTAGAGCTGTATGGAAGAACAACTTTAAGTCAGATAGTGTAGGTGTTTGAATGCCAAACTGAATTAGGAATAATGTCATCTGCAAGAAACAGCAAACCTGATGAAAACATATAGACATTTATTGTTTCCTTAACAAGAAATCCAGAAACATCAGTCTTAGGGGTGTGTCAGCAGCTCAATTGAGTTCTCACGGACCTGGATCTTTCTAGTTCTCTGCTATCCTTAAAATGAGTCAGTGGCCACTTGCAGCTGAAAGAGAGGCAGAGGACAAAGGTTTCTGCTTTCCAGCCTTTACAGTGGCAGCGACAAAGAAGAAAAGCGTTGGGAATGGCTGATGCTTTCGCTAGCCAACCTGCCCATGCTAGGGAGGTCTGTATGGCTCTTACAGGAAACAGGCTATCATTAAAGATTTTCAGAAGAGAAGCAACACAGGGTCAGGCTTTAATATGATTGATCCGGTGGTGATACGAAAAATAGCCCAGAGAGCTGAGAGACATGAGGCAAAAGGAAAAAAAATTAATAACATGTCCCATCTTAAACATGTTGAATTTGAGGTCTTTCTGAATTTTGAGATTTTATAGATTGTTTTGTAATTCCTAAGTGGGCAGAGTTTGATGATGGGAGTGTGAGTTTTTGTCACTTTTTGTCTCCTGCCTTTGAATGGGTTTAAAATCCCATTCTGCCCACTGCGCTGTGCTGTAGGTGAACAGCATGAAACCAAAGTTACAGATGCTTATTTACCTGCCTGCAGACATCTCCTCTTGGATACCCCACAATCATTTCCAACCTATCACTTCCAGCAATGGGTTTAAATGGTCGCTATGACTAAAAAATGTTATGGACAAAGGCATAGTTTTGTACTGAGTTGAAGCGTTTCACATTATTAGAAAGTGCGTTAATATCTATTTTAGAGAAACATGAAACAAACACAAGTTACTCTATTGCCAAATTGAATTGGAATAAACTTCATTCTCTGTGATATCCACATTTATATTGTGTTTATAATTCAAAGATAACATTTTGATTATATACAGTGCAAAAAGTTTGACATGCTATTTATACTTACACAACATAGGAAATTTATTATTCACTCTATTAAAAACAAGGGCAATTATGAAAGAGTTTGCCAAAATGTACATATTATCTTCTAAATCTGGTTGGCAAGCAAATTGTGAGGCAGTAAAAGTTAATCATTTCCCTACCATAAGTATGACAGATACTAGGATGGCCGATGGAAACAAGGTGTTTGCTCTAGCCCATCACTTATTCTTTATCTGCGTATGCTGTATACTTTTTTATGCTCTATTATTTGTATAAACTGTTTCAAATTGGTTTTAGATTGAAATCAAGATATTTAAATAAATGAGTACAAGATACGCTAGAAGAATGGTCAGGACAGGGAGTCTGGCTTTCATAATAAAGAGTAATGGAATCTGGTGCCTACAATGCAATCTGTTGCAACAGCACACTAAGGAGCCATTGTTCCTATTTCCTGTGTGTCGGGGAAGCCGAGAGGGGAGGAAAAGGTTCTGGAATCACACTGTCTGGGTTTGAATTCTGGACCCATCACCTACTGGTGGTAAGACTCTGGGGAAGTTAGTTAACTTTGCTGTAACTCAGTTTCCTCATCCACAAAGGATTACTGTGAGGGGTCAATGAGATAATCCACACAAAGCAGGTGGAACAGTGCTTAGAGTACGCTGCTGTTGCTACTCCACTACTCCATCACTACTGCTACTATACTACTACTATGAATACTACTACTACTACACTAGTCTACTATTGCTGCTACTACTCTACTACTACTACTATACTACTACCATCAACACCACTACTACACTATTACTACTACTCTACTACTGCTACTACTACTACTACTACGCTACTATGCTACTATTGTTACTACTACTGCTACTATTACTACTACCACTGACACTCCTGTGATAGCCAAGATGGAAATATTTCTTGATAGAAAAAAACAAACAAGAAAGTCCCAAAGCTTGTTTTTGCAAAGATCCTCAAATGACCTGTTTGAAAATGATCTCAGGTGACCTGTCAGCAGCATTTACTGTAACCATTTTCTACTCCTCAATTCACTATCTTGTCTTGATTTCTAGGACACTGTACTCTTTTGGTCTGTTATTTCCCCATATCACTGGCTGCTCCTTCTCAGCCTGAATTACTGGTTCTTCCTCTTCGTCTTGAACTCCTAATACACTACAGTATTAATGTTAGTATTAGTGTATGAGTTCTGAGGCTTAATTCTTGGTCTTTTCCTTTTATCTTTAGTCATTCCTGAAGTGATATTGTTCAGTCCCATGGTTTCGAATATCAGCTGTGTGTGGAGGACTCAGCTCAAACCTTTCTCTCAAATGTAAGCCTTGATAATGAACTGACTACTTCTCATTTCTACTTAGATGTCTAAAAGACATTTGAAATGATACGGCCAAAAAGGAAATTCCAGATCATCTCTCAGGAATCTGTTCCAACACAATCTCCTATATTTCTGTGCACTGCAACTCCATCATTCTAGACATTGGGGCTGAAAGCCTCAGACTCATCTTTGATTCTTCTTTCCTTCTCTCCATCCTACACCTATTCATCAAGAAATCCTGTTGCCTCAACCTGGAAAGTAGGCATGGGCTCTGATCAATGTACACCACCTCCACTGCTACCACCCTGGCCCAAGCAAATATTACCTCTTACCTGGACATCCAAAATAGCCTCTATGGTGGATTATTTGCAAAAATGGCAGCAACTATTCCCCTTGCTGTATCATACCCTATTGCAATGTGGCTCTATAGCTTCTCCAATCAAGATGTAGAATCTATTCCTCAACCCTTCAGTCTGTGTAAACCTCATGACTTGCTTCAACTAGTATAATAACTCTCCAGTGATGGCATGTCAGTTCTGAGCCTAGCCCTCAAGAGACCTTGCACACTCTTGCTCATTCTCTCAAAACCCTGCTGATGTCACCTGAATAAGCATATGTCCAGTCACTCCCACTGTCCAAACCATTAGCTGGGCAACTCCCTAAAACACAGCCATATAACTAACCTATAGCTCACTGCAGATGAGACCAGTAGAACTGCCCACTTGAGCCCAGCCTAATTTGCCAATCCACATACTTGTGAGCTAAATAATGGTTCTTGTTTCCAGCCACTAAAATATGGGGTGATTTGTCACAGAGTAATAATTGACGGATACAGCTTCCTAACACATGTCTCTGCTGCTACCGTTGGCCTCTAAAGTCTATTTTCAGGAATAACATTTTAAAAACATAAATCAGCAGAACATCACTCTTTTGCTCAATACTGTACAATGGCTGGATTTACAGTGGCCTGTAAGGCTCTAATTCATCTGGCTTCCTGTTACTGCTCTACTACTACTACTACTTGACCTTTTGTGCACTCCATTCCAGCCCTATCTGTTTCCTGGCTGTTTCTTGAACACATCACACTCCTGCCTTAGGACCTTTGCTCTAGTGGGTCACTCTGCCTGAAATGCCCTTTCTCCAGAGAGCCCCTTGACTAACTCTCCCAGGTTCTTCAGATATTTTCTCAAATATCATCTTAAGGAAGCCTCCTCTACTTAATAAAACAGCCTGATCCCCATCCTGAATATTCCCAGTCCTCCTTATCCTGTTCTACATTTTCACTTTTTTTCCTTCACATGTATTGTCTTCTAAAATACCATATAATTTACTTATGTTCATTATTTGTTGTATGTATCTCTGTAGTATTCAGGGTTCTTCAGAGAAGCAAAACCAATACGATGTGTGTGTGCATAAATACATAAAGAGATTTATTTTAAGGAATTGGCTCATGTAATTATAGGAGCTGGCAAGTTTGAATTCTACAGGGCAAGTTAGCAGGCTAGAAACCCAAGGAAGAGTTGATGCCAAGGTCTGATGGCAACCTGGAGAGAAAACTTCTTCTTCAGGAGACCTCAGTCTTTTAAGGCCTTCAACTATTAGATGGGTCCACCCAAATTATGTAGGGTAATCTGCTTTACTCAAAACCTGAGTGATCTCATCTTTAAAATACCTTCACAGAAACATCTAGACTAAGGTTGGACCAAATATCTGGGTGTCATGGCCTAGCCAAGGGAACACATAGACTTAACCATCATAATCTCTTTACTAAAATGTAAGCCCCTTGAGAAAAGAAATCTGTATTTTGTTCACTAATATATATATATATATATATATATATATATATATATATATATCAAGTGCCTAGAACTATGCCTAACGTAAAGTTGGCACATACATTACATGAATCAATGAATGAATGACTGAGTCTTAAAAAATAAGAGTAAAACCTAATAGGAATATGATGAGAGTGACTGGAGTCTGGTGGATTAGGCCAGAAAGCTCACTGAAGAATGTGTGCTTTATGCATAGTTTTGAAAGGAATCTGGGATGTAATTTGGCAGAAGAAGGAGTAAAGAAACTCCAGGAAATCAGAGTGATGTGTATGTTGGCTCAAAATAAGGAGAAAGCAAACAAAGTGTGCCCTCTAAGATAACCACATCTTATGTAAATAAGAGGGACGTTTTTCAATCATCCCTGAAAAACTAAACACTTCCTTATTATCTCTTGAAGTTCCAGAGCATCATTTGTCTGCCTATAATAGTCAAAAAACTGTGTTCTCTCAAACATTTGAATTTTTTCCAAGTGAAATAAAGCATTTATACAAAGCAGATGCATGCAATATAACCTTCAGTCATGATTTTCCTATAGCCACAATAAGATCATTACAAATGGAAGAAGCCATGACTTAGATCAAAGTAGCACTTGAAAGTCAAGTACAATTTGATGACAGTATTACAGGTACCAACTAAACCTGGGCAGTTTTCTGTAGAGACAAGCATAATTCCTAGTGCAGGTCTGCTACCAAATTCACTCAGGTGCAAAATTCTCTTAACATTTAACACTAATAAAGGCATAGGAAAGTCCTAAGTACCTATTATTTGTATTAATAATCAGAAACTACAGATTGGATAGAGAAAGTATTTTTGTGAAGTAATTATTTCTCATTGTAGATAATTTAATTAATAACACAAAGATAACCTCTGGTGACCTCTGTGAATCTATAAGTCTCTCTACCTACCTGTCTGCCAATTTTTCTTTATTTAGTCTATCGTGTCCCAGTGTTTTGCACACTAAAATGATCCACTGGCATCCAGAGTCTAATGTCAATGCAACTCACCCTTCTACTCTGTGAGTCAAGGTCAAAATGGAATGCCTGCTGGATTCAGAGTACGGAAGCCTGCGAATCAATGACTGTCAACTCAAACTGCCCTTCAGATTCGAGTGGTTGCAAATCTCTGTGACCACAGTTTAGAAAGTAGTCTTCATTTTGTTTGTTTTTGTGAGACTGGAAAGGCTTTATCCTTCTCATGGGATAAACTGTCAAAGTTGTATATAATCTTTGAGAACAAAAACCTCCAAAGTCAGGCTGTCTGGGGTAGGCAATAAAATCTCCGAATATTTGTTGTTCTCTTTCGATAGCAGCACATGATATTGGAGCAGATGATGGGACCACAGCAGCACTTTTTATATAGAAGATAAACAGCCATCACGAGACATGTTTATGTAAGCTACGTGTAACTGTTTTTTAAAAATCTAAACATTAATACATAAGCATATACTTAAACATTAATTCCAAGCTTGAGTGGAAGGGAGCAACTCTGGACATACTAATTTTAATATAACACTCAAATGGATTTAAAACATATTTACAGAGTTGACTAGTGTCATCTACCAATGATTAGCAACTATTTTTGTTGCTAGTTGAGGTAAGCCATGAGTGTCTTACAGCAAGCGGATACCTGAGGGGCTACCTAGAGATTTTTATGTAAAATCAGTGTATATGAATTGTGTTCACAAAGTGTCACTTACCCATTGCTAGCAGCATAATCCAAGTTTATTCCAGAATCTCTAGAAACCCAAGATATATTTTGTGATCCTCTAGGTAGTCTAAGCTATTAAAATAAACTCCTGTCTGGCTTTTGCAATTCATCTCCATCTTTGGAGCTCTTTACATCGTTGATCACATATCACTAGAGTCAGAAAAATGAAGCCCAGAAAAAAAAAAGTAAAAGAAATCACATTTAAATTATTCATCTTAAAAGGAAAAGGGAAATGATGAGTATTTTATTAGCACTTAGAATAAGCTTTCTGGTTTTTTGGTTTTTTTTAATCTTAACTTGCTTGGGTATCAAATATCCATCCTGGTCATTCTCTTGTTGGAAATGTGTTCTATATAACAGAAGAGCATCACCAATAATCTTTTAGAATAATTTACAGACTCACAAACTCTTACCGTAAATTTGTAGCCAGATAGACTCCCACCAAATACCCTTCTAAAAAACAGCAACCACTTTCACAGACTTTGTCTGGAAGTTTACTGTGAAGAAAGAATTTAATTTCTTCCAAGTAAACTTAGGTTTGGATTAGTATACGATTTCATCTAAAGTGGGGCTTCTCCTGGGTATTTCTTCTCCTTCTTGGGCAGTTTTAGGAGGCTAAACAAATCTTTTTACTAGAGTAGCTTGAATCTCAGTGGGAATAGTGATATTCTGAGAGCTTTTACCCCATTAGTGTAATTATATTCCAGAAAGAATCTATTCTTCCTTCCCTAGGCCTAACCTAAGTGGTTAAAAAAGGAAGAGCATTTATGATACTACCAAAAATATCTCAATATAATTTACCCTGAATTTGGCCTCTGGTTAAGAAAAGCAGAAAAGGTAAAGCTGTATTCTAAACTCATCTATGCCATAAAAATATAAATAACTTGACTCTCTTAGTGGAAAAACAGAGGTAATGAGCTAATCTATACTCTGCTGTCGATCATACAATGGTAAAATCCAGTGGTCCTTATATATCATTTGCTTTAATCTCTTCATTTTTTAGATGCTAAAACTGAAATCTAGAGGGCTGATATAAGTTCTCTGAAGTCAACAATCAAGTGAGTTGCAGAACTAGGGTTTCAAAGGATAGTTTTGAAGATCAATTTCGTAATCCATCACCATTTATTAATTGTTTACTACGTGTCTTACACCATCACAGGTAATATAGCATTAAATATATATAATGTAGTATTGAATTTTAATTGCCATTTTAACTACAAACAAGCACAGCACTCATATTGTGCAAGTGAAAAATAACACAAGAATAAAGTAAAACCAAAGTCTGTGAAGAATCTTTCTATTTTCTCAAAGTATAAAGAAGAGCTGCCAAAAAATAAAAAGCAAAAAGAATACAGGCAAAAGGCAACTACTATTACGCACAAAATCGTTGATGGATAAAAACAGAACCCAGAAATAAGAACAGCCGCATGTGCACCTGTCTCTTTTGTTCCCTTATAAAAGAGCAGAAATAATATCTATTACAATATAAGAATACAATGATGATTGTTGATGGTCCAGGAAAATAGTTACAAAGTGACAGATTTAGAATATAGAAATGTTCTTCATTCAACATGAGTCATTGATATTTAAAGACTCAAAAGGATAATCTACTAATCCATAAAGAGTATTAAATTCAAATCATTCCATCTAGCTGTAATTCTAAAATATTCCACTTTTTCTGGAAGACAATCAACGCAGTTCTATTCTACAGAAACCCCTCTTATTTGTACACTCCATCTGTCAAGCTGTCCCAGCAGGAACGGATTCAACAAATGTTGATTACTTACCACATGAATGACCCCTGGGTACTGCTGGAGAAGTAAAAATGGCTAGGACAGTCTCTGGCCCCAAGAAGTGGATGATATATTACAGTTAGGAGACACGAAAGATAAACAGTTAGCTACGATTCAAGTCACCTGAAATTCTTTCTAGAACAAGATGGTGTTCTAAATTATGTTGTACTCCATAAGTAAGTATCATTTCATATTTTTAACTCTATAAGCTAAAATTCAATAAAAGCACAAATAACGTACCATAAGGTCACCCAAGCAATACTAAACAGACATCACAGCCTTTGTTTTCTGCCTTACGCCCGTCCTCGACAGCCTTTTGTTGTCATCAAAGTCCTAAATGAATCTAGAAAATAACATTCTGTGGAATAGAAACCACACTCAGAGGGTGACACTTTCATAGAATCAAATATTAAATCTTACTTAAAGAAAGATAATCGTCTTGAACAATTAAATACCTAATGCAGAGATTTTTATTCACTGTTGAGGAAGTTGGTACTTTTGAGGCGGCAGCATAAGGTATTCAGACTTTGAAGCCAGACCCAGGTTCAAGCCCAACTCTCCTCCTGTGATATGTATGACTTGAGAAAATCTCTTAACATATCAACTTCCGGAGGTTTAGCTTCTTTATCTATAAAATCCAGATAAGACCCTCTTATGATGTAAGAGCAAGTACATAGTAGGTATTCAATAAATGGAAATTCTTCCATTCAATTTATTTATACAAAACACCACCAAGTGACAAAAAGTTCATGTGTAGAAAGAAAACATTGCATTTTAAATATCTTTACATCTTTGTATCCCTAACCCCAAACAGAGGAAGTGAATGACAGTGATACCCCAGCATGAAAACCCCACCCCAGATCTGTAGCCCCTGGGCCCTCAGAGGCTAGTGAGGCCACACACTGTCTCCATCAACACCATCATTTTTTCCCCAGTTTTATTGAGGTGTGATTGATGAGAAAAAAATTGTATTTATTTAAGATGAACAATGTGTTTTGGTATATGCATACATTATAAAATGATGACCACAATCAAGCAAACTAACATACCCATAACCTCACATAGTTACATTTATGTGCATAAAGAGAATACTTGAGGTATACTCTCTCTTTGCAAATTTCAAGTATACAGGATATTATTAACTATAGTCGCCATGCTGTATATTAGATCCCCAGAACTTATTCATCTTATAACAGAAAGTTTGTTCCCTTTGACCAACATCTTGCCATTTTGCCACCACCCAGCCCGTGGTAACCACCATTCCACTCGGTACTATGAGTTTACTCTTTGTAGAATCTATATATAAATGAGATCATGAGGCATTTGTCTTTCTGTGTCTGGCTTATTTCGATTTAACATAATGTCCTCCAGGTTCATTCATGTTGTTGCAAATGGTAGGATGTCCTCTTTTTATGGCTGAATAGTATTCTATTATATATAGGAGGTGCCAAAAATATGTATGCAAGTGGACACTTTGGTCAGCGTTGCTCAAGCAGTAGTTCGCCGTAATCAGAAGTGTCTGGACGCTGATGGTAACCACTTTGAGCACCTCTTGCAATTGCAGAAGTCAAAAATGACTTGTGTTCATTTTTTGTTATCGGTATATATTGAGTATTATAATTTTAATAGTGTTCATTTTTTGTTATCGGTATATATTAAGTATTAGAATTTTAATAGTTTTTCCCTTTCTTAAAATATGTATACATTTTTTTGGCACCCTCTGTATATACCATATATTCTTTATCCATTCATCCACTGATGAACACTTAGCTTGTTTCCATATCTTGGCTATTGTAAATAATGCTGCAATGAATATGGGAGCACGGATATCTCTTTGAGATACTGATTTAGTTTCATTCGGATATACTATACCCAGGGATGGGATTCCTGGATAATATGGTGGTTCTATTTTTAGTTTTTTGAGGAAACTCCACACTGTTTTCCATAATGACCATTTCAATTTATATTCTTACAAACAGTGTATAAGTGTTCCTTTTACACCACATCCTCACCAACACTTACATTTTTATATTTTCATAATAGCCATCCTAACAGGTATGAGGTGATAGCTCACTGTGGTTTTTATTTGCATCCCCCTAATGACTAATGATGTTAAGCATCTTTTCACATATCTGTTGGCCATTTGTATGTTCTCTTTGGGGGAAAAAAGTCTATTCAGGTGTTTTGCCCATTTTGAAATCAGGTTATGTATTTTTTTGTTATAGAGTTGTATGAGTTCCTTATATGTTTTGGATATTAACCCCTTATTTGATCTATGGTTTGCAAATATTCTCTCCTATTCCATAGGTTGTCTTTTCTTTTTGTTGATGATTTCCTTCCATTATTATTTTGAAAAGGCTCCCCTCCTCTTCCATTATCCTACCACCTGGATATATCTTCTTCCTTCTCTCCCTTTCTTTTCTTCCTGTAGACCTTGCAATAACACATATTGGTACCTGTGAACATTTTCTCGTTTAGTCACAGGGATTGGAAAGTTTCTTGATCTTGGCAGAAATCTCAAGATTCTTCTTTCTGAATCCACAGTAAGTAAAAACACGCTTGAACATGAACTTGGTCAATTATTGGAGCAGGACTGTCATTTATCCTGATGTACTTCTGATCCCCTCTGGCCTTTCATTACTCTTCCTGGTTCAGAAAAGGCCAACCCATTGTCCAGCCAGCCCTGCAGCTCTGGTGAGGGTGCTCCTATTGAGGCAGAGGGCACTAGGGCAGTTTAATGGGCTCCATCTTTCCCCTTTCTGTGGTCATATCCCTTTTTTTTAAAGGAAAGGAAATTAAAATAGAAAAGTCTGAAATAATGTCCTGTTGAATTTAGCTCCCCAGGATCCATGAGATATTCAGAGGTGATTTGTAAACCGCAGGCTTCCTAGTTCAGAACTGTAAGGAGATGAGCTAAAGTCCTGTTCTCTCATATACATACGGGGTGCAGTAATGCTTTGGCACGGATGCCCAAGATCCACTTGAAGCGAGAAACCTTTTCAGTCTTTAATTTGTCTCGAAGCTGGCCTTTTATGACGCTTTAATGTCATCCTTGTGTTTTTATATGTATTAAAATTTATAAATACAAAGGCTCATTTCTGAGGCCCTTTGTTTTCCTATCAGCTGGAAGAGAGGGTCTGAGTAATTTAGGAAGGCAGGGTTTGTTTAGCTGGACGAAGAAGGGAAACGGTCAAAGCTGAAATTGTTTAATTTTTTTCTTGCCGAGTAACTGCAGAATTACAGATGTCTCTTGAATGCAATAAATTAATTTCAGTCGTGCTTGTTTATTTGTACACATTTTGCCAAAGTAAAGGCCTAATCCAAAAATTAATGATTTGGGAATCCACTGGGCATTCCTCTGGACACAGCTCCATCATTTTTCACGTGAACGCACAGACGAACCCTCCTGCAATACAATATGCCGCCTGCTTAGTGAACGATTAGGCAGCTAACGCACATCAAGGCCCAGTTAAACTCACAGCTTCAAGCTAAGGCAAAATTTAGCTACTTAACCCGAGTCATCTTTCAATGTAATTAAATCTACTGGGCAAGAGTTAGGTGGAACCAGAAACTAGAAGAATTGGGTTATTCAGTGGAAATAACTGGTTATGATCCACAGACAAAAATAATGAAAGTATTCAAGGGAAGAAACTCTTTTTGTTAAAAAGAATCAGATGTTGTATTATTGACTTTTTTAAAAGTATAACAAACTGTTTCATAATTTGCCAAATACTGTCCACCTACGTAAGTTAATAAAAATACCAATGATTAGTTTTGGGGGGAATCTGATTAGGACAAGTGGAAAGTTACAGGCACTTGGCTAATAGGTATATTTTTCTCTTCATCACGGCATCCTTTATATGCTTCTCCACTACGATACATAGGAGGGGACACCACCCTGCTCTCAGCACAGTACCACTCTGCAAACGGAATTTAGTATTGCTGTAATGGGTCATCTCTAAGATCGCTCCTGTTACTGACCTGGAAGAATAAAGCTGTGACAGCTCATGTGCTCCCTGCCAGTTCCTCTAAGTATAATAGCTCCAATTACCGTATGTAGGGATGTTCTCCTGCCCTATAGCAAATGTTTATTATGCCAACGCACAGCATCCTATCTGCTCCTCTCCTGTTTATCTAGGCTGCACAGGAGAATAGTGAGAGTGGCCTGTAAATTCCCCTCTCAGTAACAAAACTTTTTTAAGTTTGTTGCACTTCAGTCACCAGCTACCCAGGCTGGTGATCCATCAAAGGCTCTACGTCACTGTATACTGTTGCCTCAAGGTAGACCTCACTCACCATCAGCTGGAACTGAAGGCCCATGAAAGCACGAACTCGGATATATTAACATCTGCCCATAACCTCTCATCCCTCCATCTCTTTCACGCCCTAGATTCCAGAGCCCTTGGTTTTAGACATCTGGGCCCTCCCTCTTCTTCCTCGACCATAATCTCATCACGGTTTCCCTTCCTTTTTTTCCACCACAACGAATCACACTATAATCTCACATGCCAGCACCTTGAACATGACGGCCCTATTTTTCCCACTACACCTACTGTGAAACCTTTACCTGTATATCAATTCTTGGGCCAATCCAAAGTTCCTTTTGGACCCCCACCCTTTGGAAGCCTAGTATCGCTACAGAAAAAGCACATAAGTCAAACTGATTGATGCCAGAGCAAATTTGTGGACTTCTGTCTTCTCTTGGCTTCATCTCTGTGGATGATCTTTATATAATGCACGTGGTTGACTTTCTCGCTCATTTTTTCTATAGCATCTATTTCAAATCTTTATTACTTTCCTTTTTATGTACCACCTTATCTGTTCTTTTCCCACACTAGTATGATGCTTTAAAACTCAACTCGATCCTTTCTTCAATTCCCAATTGCATTTCAACCCCCCTGTGCTCTAGTTTGCATTTGAAATTACTCTATCCAAAAATTTTAATTGTCCTCTTTGCTGCTAAAAAATCAATGGATATTTTTAATCCCCATCTTACTTAACCTGTTTGTATCTTTTTCTTTATGAAGCAGTCCTCCCTTGGCTCTTATTTTTTTTCTAATTGCTCCTTCTTGGCCTCCCTTTACAATTGTTCTTCCTTTGCCTGCCCTTTAACTACTGCCACTCTGTAGGCTTTCTTCCCTTCTCTCCCCTTGCTCATAGCCCTTAACATACTAGCTCTATACCAATAAGTACCAAAGCTGTACCACCAACCTACCCTGCTTGCCTAGGTTCCAGGCCTACCCATCCAACAATCCACTGGGGATTCAGCATTGGTCTTTGTTGTTAACAGTGGTTAGTTCAGCCTTGTGAATTCATATCGTTCGGCCTATGCATAGCCTCCATCCTTGCCAGCATGACTTCTCTATTCACTTCTCCAATGTCCGTTATGACAGCATTAGGGTGGCCAATGACAGAGTCTGATGTCTACTGCCAAGTCATTTTGATTACCTGACAGTTTAGTGTCTCTTCTGTGAGAGAGACCCTCTGGTGGATATTAAACATGAGATACAAAGATAGTCACACTTTATGTCCACTCACATGGGTCTAATTGTCTCTAGCTTGAAGCTTTCTCTTTTCCAGGTTCCTGAAGACTGAGTGAGACCACTGGGCACTGCCGGTAAACCTGTGTACACTATGTATATTCTAACCTCAGGTTACTTCTCTCCCTAATAAAGGGGAGGACCAGGTCTGCTGCCTGAAACTTTACTATGAAGACTTCCCCTTACACTGACTTTCAGAGCCACACCTGAGTGAGAGTACAGTGTACACCATCCAGTTTTGGCTTGCACTCACATTCCTAATCTGATCTATCTAGGAACCACTTTTGGAGTTGCTTTTTTCTCCTTTATCTCCTAGTCAATAAGGAATTGCCACAGTGGCAGGTGACATGGGTATCTGGGCTACCGAGCCTGAGTGCTCGCATTTTTTTTTTTTACTGGTCCCACTTGTGCTTTATCTTGGAGATACCACGTCCATCCTAAGATTGATTAATGTTGGGCTTACTTGACATGAGGATTTGGTAGGTTTGACAATACTCCTGAGAGTACTTCTGATGAAGGGTCATTTGATGTCCCATAGTCAGGTACTCTGTCTCTACCAGGGCCCAACAGCACACCTGAAGCTCTTTTGTAAGGTATTTAATTTTATACTGCAGATCAAATGGCTTTGCCCCAGAACTGGAGAGATCTGCGTTATCATTCTTCCATCGAAGCTTTCCATAAACTCCATAACGGTGTCTTTCCCTACCATTTATACTTCTAATAACATTGTGTCTTACAAGTCATATGGTCAGTGCAGAAGATCTGTTTGTGTTGAAATTTGGAACTGATGCAGTCTTTTCCTGCTTTGTACCCATCTCAAATCTGGCAGTCTTTGGTGTCACCTATTATACTAGTTGGAGCAGTATTAATAGGAGAATGACTATCTCCAAAATGTAAAAAAGCCTACCAGATATTGTACTTCCTTCTTGTGGGGAGGGAGATATACAATAAGCAATAATGTGTCTTTTACTTTGAAGGTGATGTTCCAACATGCCCCAGACCACTGGACACCAAAAACTATGGTGGGCCACTGAATTTTTGTTAAATTTTATCTCCCTCCTTCTGGAATGCATGTATTTTACCAAGGCCTTCAATATACTTCCACTTTGTATTCATCTGGTCTTATTAACATGATGTCATCAATGGGATGTTCTATAGGATGTCCAGTAAGTCCAGGTTTCTTTAAACTATATTGTGACAAAGGCCAGGAGGGTTGCCATAGCCCTGTGGCAAGACTGAAGATGTACATTGTACTTGTTCCAAACAAATGCAAATTGATTCTGAACCTCTTTTCTGATAGGAGTGAAAAAAACCAGTTTCACCAAATCAATGGCAAATTACCATGTTCCTAGATTTGTGTTAATCTGTTCTTGCAAGCATAGATCTGGCACAGTAGCTTCAATAGGGGCTGCTATTGGGTAGATTTCACAACAGTCTACTGTTATCCTCCAGGATCTGTCTGATTTTTGCAGGACCCAGACTTTTGAATTAAGCAGGAATATTTTGGGGACCAACACGCCCGCTCCTTTTAGATCTTTAGGGGTAGCACTGGTTTCTGTATAACTCCAGGTGTGATATTGTTTTTTATTTACTCTCTTGGCTTGAGCGAGATAATTTCAGAGGCTCTATTTGGCCTTACCCACTATGACTGCTCTTACCTGAGAGACCCAGGAACTGACATGGGTTGTGTCAACTACCAATTTGTTTACTTCAGTTATGCATTTGAGACCAGGGAAATGACCCCAGGATGGTCTGTGGATCTAGTAGACTCACTGGGAGCCACCTGCCCCCTACATCCCACATTCTAACCAGGACCCATAAAGGTGCTTCAGGTCACCAGGTATCAATGTCAACTCAGACCCTGTATCCAAAGTCCTCAAAATACATGTGTGTTCCTTTTTTCCCCCAGGGTACATTTACCTGAGTCGATGGTGGCAGGTGCCTTTGGGAAGAACTAGGGGAGTATGACTGCATATATTCTGCTGTTGCAAATCTTTCTTCCTGGACTCCCCTGTGCTCTAGTTTGCTTATGCCTTCAATCAATGGGTCCTAGTTCTAAGAACTGCACAGGTGAAAATTAGAAAACTGCCCAGGCTATTAATCATCCATCTTTGATTTCATTTGCCATTAGGAACACCATGTTCTTTTAACCATATCCATAATTCTCTGTGGGTTAGCACCCCTCCCCTTTCCTTTTGGTCACTCATTACAATCATTGCATCCACATGGATTCTGTTGGTAAAGTAGTGCCACTTGGTCTACATTATTTGAGGGTCCTGTCATCCACATTACTATTTGAGCCTAGTTCTGTAACAGCATCTCCTGCCATCTCCCTGCCTGCAGAGGAGTACCACCAATGGAGACCTGAGTGACGCTGGTACCACATTCATCAGTACATGTCTTATTGCTTAAGTGGCATTTCTTCTAGGCCTTCCTGTGCAACATAGACTTGATGGGTATTTTTATAGTATATCCACTCAAGCATGCCCACTTCTCTGAGCCTTTCAATCTCTTCTTTCCCCATCAGCCATGGAATTTTGGCACTTTTACTTCACTTAGAGTGGGCCACCATTTCCCCCATGCTTTTACAGTCATCCTAGTAATGCGTGTGTACCAATATCAGATGTTAAATGCTGTATCCTATAAACATGACCCAAAATTGACAACTTCTTCCTTTTCCAACCCATGCTCCTCCTCCCTTGATCAATACCTGCAGAAACCAGTCCAATGCATACTCACCTGGCTCAGGACCCAGCTCCAAAGTCACACCCCAGCATCTAGTTTCTCAGAGCATTTGTGGCACCAACTACTAAAGTTTGTGTTCTCTGGGAAGCAGAGTCTTAGACCAAGACTGGCAAATAGGATGCTAGTAGGTTTGCTCTTGGGATCAAGACCTGTGGAAAGGAAGGAAGGAAGGGAGATCAGCCAGAGGGAGAAGCCTATCTGGGATACAGCCTCAATGGAAACCAAGCTGATCCTCTGGGCAATTCTGAAGATGGGATTATCCCTGAGAGATAGTATGTTGGGGTAAAGGGGCAAGGCCTTCATAGCTCCCCCAGACTGAATATTGGCCTTCCCAGGAAAGGGGTATGGCAGGCACTGAGTAAGACCACGCTCTTCAACTGAGGTAAACCTGAAGGAGGCTGACAGCCGAAGACTATTTTTGACAGCACACCCAGCAGCTAGAGTAATAAATCCTTCATTCCTGTGGGGGAATCTGGGCGGGGCATCACAGCCTCCACCACACATAGTGTTAGAGTGTACTCATACGAGACAAGGCCTGTCTGCCAGACCTTCCATTTATCATCTTTCCAAAATTAGATGAGGTTGAAAAATCTTTGGAGGGCATCCCACAGTCTGATCCAAGAGCTTAGGAGTCAGGGAAATTGATACCAGTTAAAAGAATATGACCATGTTTAGGCCATGGTCTATTTCCAGAAGCAGAGCTCCACAAAATTTTCTTCACACAAAATACTACATATCTCACAACTGTAGTTGGGAGCCCAATGAAACTCTGTCTTAAGTTTATGTCAATGAACTTGCAAAGGCTTGAAGTGGTTAGGTAAAAGAGGTTATACATCTTCTTGCCCTGAAGATGGAGCCTAGGTCAATCACACAGTTTCTCATGACAGAAATATAGGCAAGGAGACCAGTACTGGGTGATACGCTTCCTCATAAGTGACATGTTTATTCAGAACCTATGGCACAATGGTTGCATGGGGCTTTCTGAGAGAATCTAGCTAATGCTAGTAGAAGAAGTCTACAGAAAAGCAAAAGGTGTAGTTCATTTGCAAGAAGGCCAAGTCACGGACCCCTAGCCAGGAAGGTGAAGACTGAAGTATGGTGTGGAGCAATGGTCCTAGCATCTCAGGGTTTTCCCCACACATCTCTCAGTGGATGTGGTCTCCTGGACCACTAACCCAACAAGCAGTGAAGTTATCTTTGTACATACCAAATGCTAGAGCCTTGAGGTAGATATTGAGCCTGGCCCACTAATCAAGGTTCAGCCCATGCTCCAAAACCCATCATTGTCATAACCTGGAACAAACCCCCACCTCCTGGAAATTCACTAGAACTGTAACTCCCCCTCCAGGGAGCTGAGGCCCAGCATGCAGCACAAGCGGTTCCAGTTGCAGGATGTGGGGAGAGGGGTGAGGGTGGTAGGCCAGAGTCGCTGGCAAGGCAACCTCTTTCTCTTGGTAAGGATGGAAGAGATAGTGAGTGAAATGTGATCCCTCTGCCAGTTTCATGTCTGACATCACCAGCCTGTAGAAGAGCATTCTGCAGTGATTTATTATGAATTCTTTGAATGCAACAGTCCTAAGACTTTCCTAAAGCAGCCATCACAGAGCTGGACTTGGGCGAAGAAGCTGAATTGTTCAGTGTAGCTGGAAGCTGATCTCTACAGATCCTCAGGCAGTACTGGTATCCAACTTGCAGAGCTGCTGGTTGTGTGCCTTAGTGTGCCTGAAAAGCACCCTGATCACTTTGTTACGCTTGACAAGCATAAAACCAGGATGGCTAGACATGCTCCTGGCTCCTATGTACCCAGAACTTGGTTTATCCTGAGATAATTACACACTCAGGAAAAGGGACAGAGATTCTTCAGATTACCATGATACCTCTGAGTTTGACAGTAGCAGGGAGCAGGATTTTGATGACATTGGCTAACCTAGTATTGCAATGGGTAGTGGTCCCCCTTATGTAGCATCTAAGCCATTAGTAGTCAAGTTTAAGGCCTTACTCCAGTGACTTTCAAACTGGGAGCTTGGACATATTTCCCATGGCACCAATACCTAGGGGAGTGAGGGAGGGAGAGAGGAAAAGGGACTTTTGTGTCATGCCCACCTCTGAACCCTTGGGGAGAGAAGAAAAAGCTAAATCTGAATAGATTTAGATACATCTTTGTCTTAAAATTCTTCACAAGGTCCCCATCTCCTACAATAGTAGTTCTCAATCCTTTCATTTTTATAAGAAATATTTTATAATGTTGTTTTTATTATCCTAAAATAAAATTTATAGATAAGTATAACCTTTCTATATACATTTAAAACAAAATAAAGCAAAGAATTTTTTGTTGTTGTTGCTGCAATTGTATTGGGGAACAGTGTGTTTTTCCAGGACCCATCAACTCCAAGTCAAGTAGTTGTCTTCAATCTAGTTGTGGAGGGCACAGCTCACTGGCCCATGTGGGAATCAAACCGGCAACCTTGGTGTTATGAGCCTGCGTTCTAACCACCTGAGCTAACCAGCCGCTCAGCAAAGAATTTTTTCTAGCTATATTGTGAAGGAGAAATAAAAATAAAGTAACTTATAATAAAATATCTTTCAATAGTAAATACTGAGACACAAAAACACTAAACTACGTAGTAAAGTAGACAAATGCTTACAACTATATATTGAGTCCCCACACATGTGACAATTACATATGCTAGATGATACAAGCATACATATTGGAAATATTGGGTTGTCTGAAAAGTCATGACACATTTTTGCAATGAAAAACATAGAAAAAATATGTCATGACTTTTACGACAACACAATGCAAATACCAAGAGCAGTTTTACTGTGGCAACGTAATTTCCTGAAACTATAAATAATGTTTGGATATTTAAAAAATATTTTTTTCCTAAATTTACAGGGTAGTGACATTCCTGAAAAGTTCAGTGCATATTAAATTATATAAAACATTTGGCATTTTTATGTAAAATGGATATTGATTCTGGACTCAGATCATGATAAACAGGTTTTTCACCTACATAAATGTCTGGTGGATGTGGGACAATTCTTCATTGCATGGAAATGCTCCATGAAAGAGAAGACATCTAGCACCCTCAGCCCCTTCCCAGTAAAGGCCAATAGCACCTGGCAATCACCGTGACAGCCCCCAAACTCCCCTCTCAAATTTCCAAAATGCCCCTGGCAGCAGTGAAGAATCCCTGGTCTGCAAGCTCAAGTCCAGGCTCCCTAGCTACATTAGTCTGCTCAGGCTGCCATAACACAATGCCAGAAACTGGGTGGTTTGAACTACAGAAATTTAATTTCTCACAGTTCTGGAAGCTCAGAGTCTAAGATCATGGTGGGAACATAATCGGGTTAGTGAGTATTCGCTTCCTGATTTGCAGATGGCTGCCTTCTCACTGTGTCCTCACACGGCAGGGGGCGGGGGTGGGGAGAGGAGAGAGGGAGGGAGAGCCTTTTCTTAGAAGGATTCTAATCCTATCTGGTGAGGGCCCTACTTATGACTTCATTAAACCTTCATTACTTTCACAAGGCCTTATCTCCAAATACAGTTATACTGGGGAGTTCAGGTTTCAGCATACGAATTTGGGGAGACACAATTCTGTCCATAGCACTAGCGCATCACAGAAGGCCCTGCACCTTCTGCCCTCTGGGGACATCCCGCCCTGCAGGCTCGTCAACATCAGGCTGCTTACAGTTCTCTGTGCACACTGTGCTGTCTTTGTGCCTTTGCTCACACTGTGTTCTCTGTCTGAAACAACTGACCACTTCTTTCAGGAAGCCTTTCTTCACTTTCCAGGATAGGTTAGGTACCCCTTCCTTGGATTTCCCTGTCTGACTCTACATTTAAACTTAGCCAACTGCATAATCTAACATCCTTCCTTTTTTGTGAGTTCCTTGAGGATCCTATGTCTGGTGTCTATAATTGAATCCCCATCACCTAGCACAATGCCTGACACCCTACCCAGGGGCTCTCAGTTTCCATGTGGAATCCTGAGTGGTTAGAATCATAGAAGCTGGTGGGTTCACCAAAGAAGCGAGCAAAAAGAGGAGAAAAATAAGTACATACAGTTCAGTGATAGAAAAGAGAAGGAATGTTCACGTAGGATGGAGAAGAAAGGGAAAATTTCAGTGTTATTGAAAATTATGGAAAGAAATATTCAAAGAATATATAGCCAGCTGGTCTCTGCACTATAAGAAATTCAGGTAATTGAGATATATAAAATAACGTCACTTTTTTTTAAAGGTCAAGTCACTGGTAACTCAAAAGACAGTTCCATCAAAATAGGGTTGAAGAGGAACAGACGATGGGGGTTTAAGAAGAGAGTCGATGGATGGGAAACAGAGGTACTCGCCATAAACCACAAGCTCAAGGATCCTATAGGTACCTGAAAGGTAGCTCTACATTAATACTTCTCAAAATACAACTAGCTTTGTCTTTTTAGATGACAAAATAAGTTTTACTTAGAGAGACTGTCAAAGCTGTCCATGAAAAGTTTCAAGAGAAAGTAAAAACCATCCAGAATTTTACAACCCTGAGGTAAACACTGTGGCTTGGTGAGCATTCTCCCATCACCTAGCTATATAATTATATATTTTTATGAAAATGGGAGATTGTTTCTCTTTTTCTGGTTAGCACCTCTGAATGTTTATGGAACTGTTTTTATCCAGCGATTGCAAAGTATTTGTATAATTTTTGAAACTTTCAGGTCCTCATTACTTCATGTGTTGCAGATGACTTAATTAAAGGAGAGCGATATTTTATTGGTCATGGAAATGGACATAATTTACTCTGGGAAACTTGGCTTGCAAAGGACATGTATTCGATTAAATAAAGTGCAGACTTTTCTTTGGTTTTAGTGCTTTTGTGAACAAACAGCTTTGCAACTTTCTTGGAGGGGGGTGGGGAGGCGGGGAGAACACGTTGCCTCACCTTTGTTTTCACTAAACGCTAAGCTCTGAGAAATCAACCAGGAAGGAAGGTCATGGCCACTTAAAGGTCTTGCCTTTAAACTATGAATTAAGACCCGATGAAAATCCAAGGAGAAAGTGCTCTGCTCCGGTTTGGAGGGAGGGGTCTTCTCCCTGTTCCCCAGAGGCACGGAGGGTGTCTGAGGCATCTCTGGGTGCCTCTTGATTATCCCGCTGTGGGAGGGGCTCCTGCTCTGAGTGGAATGTGAAAGTAGGTAGGACCGCTCCTCTGCTATGAGCTCTTTCCTTGCAGGCAGAGGAAAGGGTCCTGCACTGGGAGTCATGAGAAGTTAGGTCTCCTACACTGAGGGACTGGATAGTTGACCTTCAAACATCTTCCCAGGTTAAAATTCTGTGACTCTCTAAAGCAGAGGCTCTGCAGAGGCAAGGGAGTTTCCCTTTTGTTCTCAGGAACCCTTAGGAACAAACTTGAGGGTGTATCTTCCAGGCCAGTGTCTGTAGCGCAGCTCCTCTGCGCTGCCCAGAACAGTATCGGCAACTCCTCCCGCCTACAGCTCCATAGTTTGATTTGAGAATCAAGTATTTTCTGCTTATGTCCCAAGAAAGCTTGAATCCCCTAATCTAGAGCTGAAAAAAAAAAGAAAGAAAGAAAAAGACAGAGTCGGATGTAACATATGGGTTTGCCCAGGAGATCTCAAAAGAATGTTGTTTGTTCTGATATGAAAATGAAAGATTAAAAGAAAAAGGATATGCAACCATTTAGATGCCATATTGGACATTAAAAATAATTTTGGCTGGCCAAGACAATTCACATATGAAGAAACTGGGATTAGACAAGATCAGTTGTTTTAAATTAGGTTAAACAGCTATAGTGTCAGAACCTGGAATAGACAAGGTATCTCTTGGCAGCCTGTTTGGTGCTTTCTCTCTTTGACAATTCTGCACACTCCACCATATGCTCTCTCAGACCAAGCACATATACGAATATATGTATTAATATATGTATATATAACACCTACTTCCAGCATGTATGCACATAATGGGGTCCCTGGGAATAGTTTACTTTTCTCCTCAAAAGTGCCCACAGCTGCTTATTCTGAACATCTGGAATAATGAAACTCTAAACAAAATACACTGTGCATAATGCCAGGCGCACTTAATCCCTCTTTTCAATGAATTACCAAGAATTCAGTAGACCTAATAGAACCAATCTTTAATATCACAGCTCATATATTGCAATACAAAAATCTCCCTTGAAGTAGATTTATTTGTATAGGAGGCCTTGTCACATGGGCTGAAAACAAGCCAGAGTACCACATCCAAAAGCAGTGATAAATGGCCACCCCGGACAAGGGAAGGTGTCCAGTAAGGCCTGGATGATATTGGAGTGGGACCAGGTTAATTTAATATCTTTATTCGTGGTCTGGTAGAGGGCGGGGGGTAAACTGTATCCCCTGCTAGTTTGATAAATGTGTTAAGTTGGCAGCTGTTTAAAATTGTAACGATAGACAATATAATGCACCATGGAAAAGAGAGGCTGGAAATATGGCAGAAAATCATGAAATGGGATTCAACTTGGAAATGTGAATGCCGACACAATTGGGAATTATAATATGAAAAAGGGAAATTGTCCAAAATCTGGCCTGAAGGGAGAAAAAAAGAGCAAGTAACAAAAATCACAGTACTTTTCATTCCCAAATAGGATCTACCATTTCCAAGAGTGGAGATTAAAACTTTACATATTTTCAAATATTCTACAAGCCAGAGTGTGTAGCTAAGAGGATTGTAACAAGACCACAGAGGGGCACACCAGGTCACTAACCATTTGAGGCCACTCTAATAGCACCATAGAACCAGCTGGTGGCACTTCCAGAAAAGCCAGAGTTGCATTAGCAGATCTATAATATAGCCTCAGGTGACTGGAAGCCACTCACAGTAAAAGGGTTTTGGACTCCAGGAAGATGGAGTAGGTGGCAGGTGACAGGCCCTTTAATGGTCTGCTTATGACAGTCATCCTGTGTGCAATTAAAAGTCAAAGCATTCAAGTGGATAACATAATCCCTCAAATATAAGGGAAAAGTAAAATACCAATGCCACGGCTGTTTAACTATGACCAATAGGCAGAGTCCAGTTCAATAAATATTATTATTATTATTTTTTATGATTCAAACATTACATCTTCCAAACAGAGCTGCTCATGAGCAGAAGTGATGTGACGGCCTCAAGTGAAACCCAAGATGAATGGACTTGCCAAGAGAAAGAGGAGTGTTTTGTTTTGCTTTGTTTTGTTTGAAATCTCTTCTTCAGGAATTTTTAAAGTTATTTTGGGGCATTATTTATTTCTCTTGATTATTTCCCATAAGCATCAACTTTGAATCAATCAGACATCTAGGTTCAAATTCTAGTTCTATTACTATCTTTCAAGGCATCGCTGAAAGTCTCATAGCCTTGATTTCTTCAGCTGTAAAAGGTGGATAATAGTACAACCTACCCAGGTTGATACAAAGATGCAATGCATAAAGCATAAACAACTCTGTACAATACCTACTCACAGGAAGCACTTACTTACAAAGAAGCCATAAGATTCTATCAGAAGCGGTCAAGTACAATGGATAAAAAATACCTAGTTCAATTTTCAGTTCCTCTTAGCTCTCTGATTGGGGATCAGTTATTTAAGCATGCTATGCCTCTGGTTTCAATTTTTTTTCAGTGCAAAGAATAATAGAACCTACCTTTCTACATGGTGGTTGTGAGACTTAAATAAGAAAATATTTGGAAAGCCCTGGTGCCTAGCTTATAACAATAACTCAAAAATATTAGTTAATATAAATTCATATGTTAAATTCAGGAGGCTCTAAACTCCAAATATATGAAATAAAATATAATTGATTAAAAAAATTTGGATTGCATTTCATTTGTATTAGATGGTAAACTTGCATGTCCTCAGTGCTGTTTATACCTCAGGGTGTCTGGAACACAATGACCTGTAGTGATTAAGGGCATGATTCCTGGGGTCATGTGCACCTGGGTTCAAATCTAGCTCTGAATCTGATTAGCTGTGCCATTGTGGGCATGTGATTTAACCTCTTGTTAATCTCAGTTTTCTTATCTATAAAAGGGTTATCTACTTTATGGGGTTGCTATGAAGATTCAAGGAACAGTGAGTCATGAGAGTGAAAGGGCATTACTGGAAGGTAACTGCTCCCACTGCCTACCATGACAGCCCCACGCATCTAAACAGTTGGAGAGAACCGAGGAAATCTCTTTTCTGTTCCTCCTGTCTTGTGGGTCAGTTTCTCCAAGCCAGTTCCTAAAACTGGGAGTCATTCCAGGGACAAGCTGCAGCTGAGGACACAGAGAACGGAACTGAGAATAGAAAAAGGGATAGTCGGGAGACATAGCTGTGGGCAAACTCAGATCCTTGTGGATGGAAGTTGGCCGGACCTGGTGTCATTGGGCAATGACCATGGGAAGGAACAGACAAACAAGAAACATTGCACAGTCTTAAAGACACAGAAAAAGCCTCAGAGTCAAAAGAAAGGACAGGGTGATTTCTAGAATGGGTCAGTGGGGAGTGGAGGGTGAGGTGGCTCTGGAGAAATTTCAGATACTGTAAATGTTATTTTCATTTTGTTACTAAGATTGTATATGAAGTACGGTATGGTTTTTGAACCATTTCTATTCCTTCATTAACCAGTTGTGGGGTTTTTTTGCCCATTCATAAAGCACTGATTTTATCATAAATGAAATAAATCCAAACACATTGCTTTTTATTCTCCAAAATAATCAAGTTTTATTGTATACTGTCCAAATTAGAAAGTCCAGATGAGGTCATAGAATAGAAATCTTTTCACATTAAATATTTCTCCCCCACAGAGCACTTTGCTTTCTCAGTCCACTGGAAGGGAGAAGAACAGATATAAATTTTGTCAAAAGAAAACAAAATACCTCCTTTAAAAGGGGTTAGAGAACTTGAAGGAAGACAGAGGGTTCTACAAACAGTGTGTGCATAAGTTGATGTTATTAGGGATGGATAACAAAATTAGGGATAATGGAATAAAATAGGCAAGTTGAAGTTAACTGTAACCCTGTAAATCAAGATCCAAAACACGAACACTCTATGAAGATACTTATCAGTCCATTTGCCTTCCGGTCTATAGAGTGGGCCCCACACAGATCAAAACCGATAACTTCCTGTTCATGAATGACTCACTGGGAGTCAGTTGGGCAATTTTAGAAAGTTTTTCAACTCCTAGGTAATTTGAGAGCTATCAATGTAAGAGAGAATTTGCTAACTGGCACCCTGAGGAGCTTGTAAAAATTAAGATGGAAGTGACTTCTGCATTTGGAGAATTTTGCCAAGAGTAAGATAAATAGATAGCAGGACAGATATTTCTGTGACTTGGACAAGTCAAAAGCTGAGTCAAGATTTAATACACTTCTCCAGAGAGTTTCTATCCCAGTGAACTACAAGTGAGACAGAAGAGCCTGTATCTCGACTAGAAAACTAGATTCCCCTGTAGCCCTCCTGCAGCTTCCTTGGAGACAAAATAAGGACCCAGGAGAGCAATCGCATTCCCATGTGTTTGATTTGTCATGAGAGTATCACTACATCTTACATATGTGCAACACATACAACTTTTTTGGTAGAGTACTTTATCATTATTAAAGTAATCTGATTTGGTCACAGAAACTTTGTTCTGGTTCAAAGATTCATGGCACAATTTTTGTTAAAAATGTAATAGTTTTTTTAAAGATTTTTATTGGGGAATTGGGGGGATGGGAACAGTGCTGGGGAATTGGGGGAAGGGGAACAGACAAGTTGCTGTCGTTTTGTTCTTCAGTCTAGTTGTGGAGGACGTTGCTTCACTGGCCCAAGTTGGCACCATCATTGCGCTCTTCCCGGGCAAGGCAGATCAGTCGCCGGCTTCTGGACGGCCGCTCACTGCGGCTGCTGGCCGCTCACGCTGGCTGCTGGCCGCTCACACTGGCTGCTGGCCGCTCACACTGGCTACTGGCTACACACAGTAGCCCATGGCAACCCACTGCCACAGGGGCTTCAGCCTACACCGTCTCCGGCGACTCACAGCAGCCCAGCTCCAGGTTGAGCTGTTGTTCAGAATCTTAGCTGTGGAGGGCAGTGTCACTGGCCCTCATGTGGGATCTGAACCGGGGCCCTCTAGCATCCCAAGCCAGTTCTTAACCATCGTGCCACTCGGCCGGCCCAAAAATGTAATAGTTATTTTTTAATGGAACAGAGTAGTTCATAATTAGAGCAATAAGGTACCTTCGTTTGATGATCGATGGATGCGATGTACCATCACTCTTGCATCCAGTAGACGGGGCTGATGTTTTTAACTAAGTTCTGTCTTAGGCTGTCAGTCAGCACATGCTGACAAAGCCATAGGGGTATGCTTCCCTGACTGGGTGGAGATTCTGTCTTGTTTTATCTTTATATCCACAAGAAGTCAATACAGAGCACATAGAAAGCATGTGATAGATGTTTGTTGAGTGACAAATGATGTTTATCACTTCTGGCACTTCAATAAGCAGAAAATCATCAACTAAAGTTAAAAAAAAAAGTTCTGTTTCCTACACGCTGGGGTCCCATCTAACACCCTGACCCATGACTCTGGCCTAAGTAAAAAGTACAAGTGGCATTTTGGACATAAAGAGCCTCAAGTGCAACATTCTCATTGAACTGGAAATTACTTTAACTTTCCCTGAATAATGGATTTCCTAAACAAAGAAAGCCTTTGGTATCAGGTCACCTTCTTATTCAAAAACTTGCCATGGGACAATATACTGGTTATGTCAAGCTCTTGATCAATAAAAATGTGAAAATGCCTGTTCGACATCTTTTTAAAAGCATCTAATATACAAGTGATTGTAAGAACTTTTGAGGTGAGTTACACATTCCCTCTTAAATTTTGTCAGAGATTGAAAAATGACATTGATAATGTAATCATGAGGGTGGAAGGGACTCAAAAGAACATTCTAGCCCATTTCTCCTCTTAAGCAGTCAGGACCCTTTACAAACTACTCTCGTACTTAAGAATCAGGCTGAAAATTTAGAGACGAACAGGCCGGAACACCTGTAGTCTATTCCACTGTTTTTTTCCAGCCTCAGTTCTTCATGATACAACTTCTACCCAACATGGAAAGGTTACCGTTAGCATGCTGGTAATGTTTCTTTGAGATATTTACTATTATTACTCAAGATATTCATAGGCAATTGTGATGTTACTATTTCACTACAGTCATCTCAGATTAGATTTGGAATGAGGTGTTTTTTGCTGGGTTTAGGGGAGAAAACATTTTTAGCTAAAGTTCCCTTCTCCTCCCTCCCCCAGGGCAACCCACTTTATTCTGGACCAAGAACCCTACGGCACTGAATGATTTCTGTAATGGTATTATTTCCCCAAAAAGATGTATGGCCTCTAAACTTCCAAACCGGTGCCATTGGGGCACATCTCCATTGGGTGGCAGTACATGTTCAGAACAACCTAACAAGGCAAGTTTAACACATTAATTTTGAAATGGAATTTATGTTTCATTTTGTTAAATTCTAATAACAATCTTTTTATAAAGGTAATTCACTGATAAAAGATGATCAGGAAGTAAACTATCTTTCAGATGTTCTATATTTTAATTAATGATTGCAGAGACATATATATTTTGTTTACTGACATATATATAGAGGGTGCCAAAAAAAGTGTATATGCATTTTAAGAAACGAAAAAAACTGTATTAAAATTGTAATAATATATACCAACAACACAAGAGGAATACAAGTCATGTGTATACATTTTTTTGGCATACCTTTGTGTGTGTACATATATATTTTGTTCACTGATATCTAGTTCAGTAACTGGCAAGTAGTAGGCATTCAAGATTTTTTTTAAAGAAGGTTTATGCCAATTAAATATCTAAAGATAAATTCAAAGTTCAGAAAAATTAATTTTCCTATCTATTCAAGCAACTGTCCAGAGTTCCATCCTAAACTATCCCATACTTGTTAATCTAAACTGTATTAAAATCGGTGATCATTTTTTTATCTGGCCTGGTTTAGAGAGATGTGCAAGATCCTGTTTTTAACACAGCACAGGTGGCAGCTGTTCAAGTCACCAGGTCCCATTAAATCATGTATATAGTCATGCAATCGATTTTCTATTCCTTACACGTTTGTATTCTAGATCACATTTTTTAAAAACCTAGGACTAGTGGGGTGAAAACAGCCAGTTATGATTCTTTTAGGGTGTTGGATTCTTGTTAATCTCGGTTTTGACTGTTTATTTTCATTAAAGATGCTTTTTAAACTAGTTTATTGAGTTAGGGTGCATTTTGGAAAGTGTTTTTGGCTATAGACAAATACCATCTGTAATAAAGTAAACTTGGAATTATTTGTAAGAAGAAAAAATTATTAGAACAAACCCAAAACAGAAAAGATCCCAAAATTGGTCCTTGGAGACAACCAAGAAGAATATACAGGTTTTGTTGAAAACATTTACAGCAAGTGGATTTTTCAACTAAATAATTGTCACTTAAAAATGGATCAATCCACAGTAGTAGTTTTAAGGTAACCTGTGTCACTAAATAATTGCTTAAATAATTCTTAATGATTTAATAGAAAAATTACAGTTCATTAAAAAGAAGCTGTTGAAATAAACATATATATTATTTTAACATACACACTCACATTTTAAAAGTTCATGTCTATGAGTAAATAGATATTTTTACATATTACATGATGGAAATATAAGATTCTGTTTGATAGTAATAATTACAATCAGATTTTCAGAAGCATTTTTTTAAAAACCTCTTCAAATTTCGCCCAGTTAAGGTCAAATTAAACCACAGAAAACTAGGTAAGCAACACAGTCATACTTTATCATTTGTATAAATATAGTCATCACAGAACACAATATAAAGAAAGTTAAATTTGAATTTTCTTTGGCCATTACTTGAAAAACCAACCAGTGATAACTGTATACCGAAGGAATATAACATATATCAATAGAATCTACCCAACAAGAATACAACCTATTTGTTGGTGACAGAACATATAGCGTGTATTATTGTGTTTTTGTACATTCCCTTTTGACAAACAACAGAATCTTATGCACTGTTAAAAATATTTAAGACAATTTTTTTTATTTGTAACTCTTGGTCAGATGGTCGCTAAAAAGTAACACGAGGATGTTACGGGGAGAGACTGTGTGAATTAAGTTAAAACCTAAAGGCCTGTCATGAAAGGAACACTTCCTCCGCCTGAATGACGCGAAATGCTTGTTTAGAGCGTCCGGACGCTGTTGTTGACAATTATGCTGTCGAAGTAGGGAACACATGAATCCAGCACAAGTCATGCCCACTGTTGTACTCAGTAGCTCTCCCTGTACACCTCCCTGCTGGGAGATAATGAAAACGGGGTGTGGCTGAATAAATGTGGAAGTGCTTCGCACTCCCCACTCCTGCCTGGAAGTACGTCTGGACCATATTCCGGAGGGCGCTGCTGCTTGAGTAAACAGCGGAAAGCTGCAGCCGAAGGCGTCCTTCCACCCGCGCCCAGAGAAGTCTCTGCCGACATGTGATGTCAAATAGTTTCCAGTTGACTTGGAAAGGCTAAGATTCAAAACCTTCGTATACAAATCAGCCAATGCGACCTTTAGAACTTCCTGAGGCATTTTCTTTCACGATGGAATTGGGTAAGGCTTTTATATCATCATCAGTGGAGCAGATAGAGCCGCCAAGCACTTGATGAGACATACCAAAAAGTCATCCGTCACTGGAGTGGCTTTTCAGTGAACCCGTTTCAGTGAGACATGTTCGTTTTGGATTGAAAATAAAGCTGCAATCCCGACCTGCCGCGTAATTAGCCCCTTCCCTTCGAGTACTTTCTGACCTTGTCCGGATGACAGTTTCAGATGCTAGTGGAGTGCCTTTGACACAGAAATCTGAAGATGACAGGTCCAATTGTAAAGTCTCACCTCTGATCAGGCTAGATAGAAGGAGATGGATTAATTTTTCTCTCCTGATAAACCAAAACTCCAATACTTGAAGGTGTCCTGTGTCCATAGGCTCCTTCTACCCATACTGCTTTTTTCCTCGTTCTTCACCTAGTTGGCTCCACCTCAAACCTCAGATGCTCAGACACCATCTCCACAGAGCAGTCTTCCCAGCTCCCTGCTGTGGACTGAATTGAGCCCCTCCCCAACCCCCCCCCCCCCCAATTTCATATGTTGAAGACTTAGCCTTAAATGTTTAGTAAAGTTCACCAATAGTTTAAAAATATTAATTAAATGTATTTAATAGGTACAGCGTTATTCAGATTTGTTTTTTTCTTGAAAGAGCTTTGAGGATTTGTGCCTTTCAAAGAATTTCTACTTTTCATCTAAGATGTCAAATTTTTGTACATGAAGTATTAGAAATGGAGAAGGTAGAAAATTGTCCTTTATTATCTTTAAAATGTCTGTAGGATCTATACCAGTGACTTCATTCTTGATATTCACAATTTGTAATTTGTAAACTCTTGCCATTAATTCTTCTAATATTTCTTCCACCCCATTCTCTCTTGTCAATCTGAGACTCCAGTTACACATGTGAGCCCTCTTGATGGTGGGCCACAAATGTTTGATAAGCTGTTCTACTTTTTTTGCTTTTTTTTTTTCTTTCTGTTTCAGTTTGGATCATTTCTATTGACTAGCCCTGATTTTTTTTTTTCTTTTGTGCCTGGTCTGCTCATTAAGCTGGCAAAGGAATTACTCAACTCTAGTTAATCTTAGGATTTCCATTTGATTTTTAAAACTAGTTTGCACCTCTGTGCTGCAATTTCATATGTATTCATGAATTTAGTCTATCTTTTCCACCAGGCCTTTCATATGTTAATTTCAATTATTTTAAAATCTGATAGTTCTACCATGGAAGTCATCTCTTCTTCTGGTTCTATTGACTACTTTTTCTCTTGACAGTAGGTCAGGTTTTCTTTCCCTTGTCTCATAATTTTTTTTGTGTGTTGGATATTATGTGTAAAACAAAACAAAACAAAAAGCAGTAGAGACCGGTAGATAGTATTTATAACTGGAAAAGGACATGCCTTTTCTTCCTCAGCAGGGACCAGAGTCCAGGCATGGCAGGGGAGTTTCCAACCTCCCCTGTACTATCAGGTGGGTTTTGCTCCCACCTTTCCCTCAAATTATTGGATCTTTCCCTGGCTTAGAGGGTGGAAGGATTTCCTGGCACTCCCCTAGTGGCTTGCAGCTTTTGCTTCATATGAGAGAAAGTTCTGGGGAAGAGAAAGTGGTTTTCTGTCTGTGCATCAGCAGGGGACTCTCAGCTCTCCTGCCTTGCTTCCAGCCTTTCTCAGGAGAACATGATAGAGACCCGGCATGGAAAAGAGCTGGCAGGTAAGTGCCACTTCCCTATGTCTTGGGCTCACAGGGCTGTAAACCAGGGATCAAAAAACTTTTCTATAAAGAGCCAAATAGTACATATGTTACATTTTGCAGACCATATATTCTGTTGAAGTTACTCACCTCTGCCATTGCAGTGCGAAAGCAGACATAGACAATATGTAAACGAGTATGGCTGTGTTCAAAAAACTTTATTTATAGAAACTGAAATTTGAATTTCATATAATTTTCATGTGTCACAAAATATTCCTTTGAGTTTTCCCAGTGATTTAAAAAATATAACAAATAGGCAGAAAGTTGGATTTAGCTCATGGGCAGAGGTTTGCTAACCTCTGCTCTAAACTGTCAGGTTAGCCTGGCTCTGCCATTGAGAATTTGTTGAGTCTTCAGATGTTTTCTTCTCAGCCTCTTTTATGGTAGCTGTCTCTTTCTCTAATCCTCTGTCAAAGGTGCAATAGTTCCTGGGTCCATCTTTCATAGGAGTAGCTTGTCATCCTTGGGAATTCAGTCCACCTGGTTGCCTTGCAATCTCACTCTCTGATAGGCTCAAGGAAAACTGTGAGTTTGCAGACTGTACAGAATGTTCTGCTTGGTAGGATGGGATCAGGGTTCTCTTGCATCTTCCTACATCCTAAATGGACACAGAGCTCCCATTCATATATTTTTGTAAAACGTGCAGGATTAAGACATTTTAATCAAAATCAGTGAAGATCATGGACTCTTTCCCCTTTGTATTAGTTTGCTAGAGCTGCCATAACAAAATACCACAGACTGGGTGGCTTAAACAACAGAAACTGATATTCTCACAGTTCTAGAGGCTGGAAATCCAAGATCAAGGTACTAGCAGGTTTAGTTTATCCTGAAGCCTCTCTCCCTGACTGCAGATGGCCACTGCTCATGTGGACATATATATATATATATATATATATATATATATATATATATATATATATATATATATATAAAATATATAATAATGAATGTGTTTGTAAAGCTAAGTGTGTGACTGGTACCCCTGGTTGCATTCACAAGCTGTCATTTGACTCCTGCTTACATTTGCTGCCCATGGGTCTGTGGTAATTTGCAGCCTTCTCTTCCTTAAAAACAAAAAAGAAAGAATTTGGCTCAAACGGAGTCACCATAATGTTAATTGTTGTGTAACCACTGCTGCTTTGCAGCAGTATGTTTTAAGTAAAGCTATACAGTCCTGCTTTAGTATTCTTTTTAAAAACTTAACTTTTAAAACTAGAAAAAGTTACCAAAGGAAAAAAAAATCTATGCCAGTCTGAAAAGGAAGAGACATAATCTTATTTTTAGATGTCATAAAGAAAAACATATTAAGCCAAACTACTTATTTGAAGATAAGGATAGAATTCTGTATCTATCATAATTTAGACATTCCTATATCCTTCCTCTATAAAATATGCTGAGATTATCAGAGGTAGTATCTCACACGCTTTTTTTTTTAACTCCAGAAACCCCTCTCTTCAAGGAAAAAAAAATTAACTCTACTTGTGGGTGTGAAGGGTTGGTGGGGAAAAAAAGTATGGAGAAATATACCTTTATACATGTGGGGATAAGACTTTTAATTTTAACCAGTAAATGTTAAGTTTTCTACCAAAGTAGCTTAGTTTACTAGAAATACAAACTTCATCATTTCAGCCAGCTTATAATAGCCCTACTTAAGATCTGAAAATCAAATTGCAGCGTAGTATTTGCTTTTTTTACCACCACGAAGGTAAAGCTGCAGGGGTAGGAACTTGCATGGAAGTTATTTTGATAATGAACAGAGTTGGGTAGAGAAAATCCAGGTCACTTTTGTACGGACTTCAAGGCTAACAAGAGTACAACACGTGTTTGGGGCCGACATGTACTGGCGGAACTGACACGCAACCCTCATTGATGTTGCGTGTAAGTGGATGAGGACATTGGTTGGACCTCTGTCAGTAAACAGATGTGATCCAGAGACACATGGCTCATGCAGATATGGTTCAGTAGGAAGGTGACATCTTTTACAGAGTCGCTTTTCTAACTCTAATCATGCTCTCAGGTTAATGTGGCCAAACATGGGACTTAGGAGTTTAACACAATCAAGCTTGTCTCAGATGTAGTGAAATCTCCCATCAGGAAAGATTAAAGTCATTCAGTGAGCAATTTTAAAGACCCAAATCATCTTCAAAATGATTCCCTATGTTAACATGGTATTTCTGAGAGCTTAAACCAAGCCAAAATAAGCCCAAATATTTTTGTTTAACCAAGCCACCTCCTCATTAGCTCAGAGCAATAATTCTTTGCTCTCTTAGGGGGAGGCATGCTATTTGATTTTGTGACCTTCTGCTACTTCTATTCCAAATAGTGCATGGCGTTGCTTTTTTAAAAATAAATTTTACTCCGTTTCAGAAATCATTTTGAGGACTTTCTTGCTTCCTACTGCAATAATTGGAGATACGTTAGATGACTCCGAAACAGCTTCTTTCCCATCTTATTTTAAGATATAACAAAAATGAAATGTTAAATGTTTTACTCCAAGCTTGGATACAATATCCATTTCTACTACAGAAAGAAGGTTCACATTTTATACCATTAATTTACTTGAGAAATACCTTTTCAGCTCAAAGCAGGTACAAAGACCTGAGAGAGTAAGGAAAAGATGGACAGAGGTTGATTTGGACAGTTAAAGCTTTGAAACCAGATTATTCCAAAGTTGTAGATCCAAGATAATAGCCCCAATTTGCGAATTTAACTTGTACTCTGCAGATACATAAGTGTAATATTCCTGCTTCTAATATGACTTTGGGCAAAAATAATGACCATCCAATATGTGTTTTCCATAACACAGAGGCTGTAAATGTGATCCGCACAATGGCTGCTCATGTGGTTTCAATCATTCAGAACATAGTAGGCACAAAGGCTGTGCCAGAGGCCAAAGGCCAGATCTGTGGAGCCTGGTCATCACTTATTAAGTATTTAGACACCTCTGATGAAAAAATAATGTATGAATATAAAAGTAGCTGCATTTCCGGATCATACTCAGAACCTGAGATTACTGCAAAGTTGAGGTTGACAGGGCCGCCTTCCACTCAGCATCCTACATCAGCACTGTCACTGCCAATCTCCTTCCTGAGGCCTGTGGCTCTGCTTCACTTTATTTGAAATGCTGTTTGCATCCCAACTTTACCTTTTATGTTTACTATAGACTATGAGCTATAATGTCAAACATGGCTATTCCACCTTTTAGATTTTTGATGCACAGCTGTGCCTAGAAGCTACTAAGCAGTGGGCAAATCCAATAAATATGATAAGTAAGTAAGCATCTCATCGTCCAGAAGATTTCCCTGCCATCCAGGCTAAATTTTCTTTTCTGCAAATTCATCTTCACTTTTTTTGTGTCCTGCCTAGAACTGTAGGTCCTTCAGAGACAGGCTGGCTTAGACTGTTGATAATATAATCCTCACAGTTTTCATATAAAGCCAGTAACACATTTGTAAGGTCGATGCAGGTATATGGAGGAAGGTACTATAGTCTTACTGTACTTTTCATCTTCATGATAAAGCTACAAGATAATTTACAAATATGACACGCACACAGATCTGTGGGCCACTGCTGCACAGTCAACCATCTAACTTGGTCACGCTTTACTACCCCTGCCCTATTTTGATTCTTTGAGTTAACAGTCATTCTCTCTTTATTCATTCTCAGGTGAAAAAGTTAAGTATGAAAACACTATGATAATTATAACAAAAGTAAGAAAAATTGAATAAATTATAGAGAAGACAAAAGTGCCTAAAAGTTACCTAAATTATAAGATTTGTTGCTGTTTTTGTTGTTAGAGTCACCAAAAAACCCATTCAAAACAGGCTTATGCATAAAAGGGAATTATTGGTTCACAGGTCTGAAAAGTCCAGGGGAACGCCTGTCTTCAAGGGCTGCTTCATGCAGGGATGCAAACATTGCCTCTTGGTCTTAGTTTCTCTCTATTTCTCGACTCCACCTGCTCAGGCAGCCTCACTCCTCAAAGGAGTAGGACAACTTCAGCAACTCCACACTCTCTATCCTCTTTGCTTTAAGTCCAGCAGATAAGAGCAAGTCTCTCATCTAGAAATTTCAGGAACAGTCTCATTTCATTGTCACAGCTCTCACCGGGTCACATGCCAACCCCAGCGGCCAAGGGGCACCATGCTCCAATTTGCACAGGCTTATGCCACATGCCCCACCCATGTGGGCTGAGTGGACAAGAGTCATTCTTTAGAGGAATTTTGATTTGGTTACCAGAAGAAGGGCAAATGGATGCCAAGTGGCAAACACAACTGATGCCCGCTATATTACCCTTCCTTCAAGTCCTACATTGAAACCCATTCTTTCCAGTTCAGCTTTTCTGAACATCCAGCCCTGAAGAACTCTACACTGAACTTCCATATACACTTCCTGCCTCTATCACTTTTTTGGCAATAACTTCAACATAGTCTGTGATATTGTGTCCTTAGGTGTCATAAACTACTGTCTATTTTGTCCTTCTAGCTTTCCATGTGGGTCTTGGGTATAGTGACCAGCCTCATGTTCTCAAGGCCTATCTTTTCAGTCCAGGCACTGGTGCAGCCATCAGCTTTGGCCAGTGAACCTAAAAGTGCCTCATTTACCTCAGCTGAGCGAGCTAACTCTCACTTTCTACCCCAGAGCCTCTCTGCCCTATCACTTGGGATCCCTGCTACAGAGACTTACTCCGCCATTGTGACGCATGGGCAAACCTGGAGGTGCCAGGGATCCTTGACCAATAAGGAAAAAGAGCCAATGAATAAGTGCCCCCCTTTATGCCTCTGGAGCCAAAAACTCCAAGACACATTCTGCATGAATTCTCAGCAGGTCCCAAGGAGGACTGAGCCCCATTTGCCCACAGCAGTAACCTACTTGAAATGACTCTTGCACTGACTTTCATTCAGTTCCCATTTAATTTCTCAATGACCCAGTCTTGCTCCTTGAGATAAATTGTCCAAATAAACTACCTGTCGTCAAGTCCTTACCTCCACTTCTGCTTTCTGGGGGTTACTTAGGTTAAGACAGACTAAAAGTTCTTTGGTGGCAAACGTAACATCTCTGGCATTTGAGGGTAGCCAAGATGTATTTATTGATATAATTTGAGATAATGAAAAAAGGGATCAATAAAGATGGCTACCCCAGGTAGTTTATTTGGGCAATTGTATACTGGTGAGACATGTATACTGGTGGGTAAATGTACTAGATGGCCCAGTTTTGAGTAGATGGATGACTCATTAAAGTGCTAATGTGAGAAATTAGGTCCAATGGCCAAAGTAAGAGAATTTCATGTCAGTCAGCCATTGGAACTTAGAGTGTGTCACATCCTTGACATTATACTTTCCTTCAGTCATTATTCACTCCAGATGCTCAACTGCTTATTATGCCATTAACAGTAATTTTGTAAGTGAATACAAATTTTTACTCTTTCGGGGCAATAAATATTTTATCTCAAGTCCTTGCGATTTGCCCTCTTGACTTAGGGTTGATGAGCTATGAAAACATTTGTTTCTTTGTTAAAATAAATGTAAGGATTGATGAGTCTATGTAAAGTTGAACAGTATCCCAAAGCTTGCAGCCGATGCTTTGACTTTTAAATTGCTCCTAAGTGCTACTTGACCTCTGCAATGATTATTCTTCCCATACACTGATGGGCAAAGAAGAATGAGTAACACTTAGAGAAAAAGGGATCAATATGTAACTACTCTAAATCGTACACAAAGCCCAGTGCCATGCCTGGCAAAACGAAACGTGAATGAGTAGCCCTCTTTGAAATGTACCACTGGGTCCTCAACACAGTAATCTTAATGGTTTTGACTGCATTAGTAAAAACAAAAAAACAAAAATTATTTCCTGCATTAACACAAAGCTATTCATCTTCGTGTTCTTTGGATTTTTATAGTGACAGGCTTGTCTGGAAGACCAAAGCTGTCTAACCCTTACTTAGAAATAGCAAGGCCAATAGATGCCAAGTCTGACCATTGAGAGTAAGGCCCGTCAATGCCTCAACTAAAGCATAATATAGAGCAGGTGGGAATTAGCATTTATTGAGGAGTTTTGATGTGTCAATATCCTTTATATAGTGTAGTAAGCTGAATAATGTCTCTGTAAAGATATCAGATTCTAATCCCTGGGTCATGTAAATGTTATCTTATATGGAAAAGAAGTGTTTGCAGATGGAATTAGTTAAGGATCTTAAGATGGGGAGATTATCCTGGATTACCCAGGTGGGCCCTAAATGCAATCATAAATGTCCTCTTCAGAGAGAGGCAGAGGGAGATTATACAGAAAAAAGTGAGATGAAAATGTGGTCATGGAAGTAGAGACTGCAGTGATGCAGCCACAAGCCAAGGAGGGTAGGCAGCCCCAAGATCTGGAAGAGACAAGAAATGGGCTCTCCCCCAGAGCTGCTGGAGGGAATGCAACTCTGCTGACACCTGGATTTCAGTCCAGTGATACTGATTGCAGACTGTGGGCCTCCAGAACTGTAAGAGAAAACATTTCTGTTGTTTTAAGCCACCAAATTTGTGGTAATTTTTTCCAGCAGCCACAGGAAACTACACATCAATTATCTCATTTAATCCTCACAACTTGGTGAGGTAGCTATTTCCCCTACTTGATAGATGAGGAAACTGAGGATCACAATAAGTGTCCTAAGTCACCCAACAAATAACTGGCAGAAAAAGTCAAATTCAGTAGAATTCCAAAGCCCAAGCTCTTTTCTCACACCCTGAACTCTAGCCACACTGACCTATGACTATGAAAATGACTTTTCCCATCTCCCTGCTGTTCGAATTCTGCTCCCTGCACCAGATGTCCTCTCATATTTGGCCTCAAGAACATAGGTCACTTCACCTTCTTTCCTGACTCCCATCCCTGGCTGGAGGGTCCCATCTACCTGCCCCTTTGTTCTCATCTTCCTTGTGCACTGATTTTTTGGTGTGTCTTTCTCCTCTGTAGACTATGAGCTCCTCTAAGGCAGGGTCTGCTCCTTTATCTTTGCTCTCCAGGTCTACCTAGTGTCTGCTACACAGCCTGTGGAATGAATGGATTATTTGTGAATGAATAATTATATCACATTAATTCCTAAATAAACACAAGGATAAATAAGTTTACATGAGTGAGAATGAGGGTCTTTGGAGTTTCATTTTTGAACTAGGTGAGATGCAAGATGGCGAGTTACCACTTTTCCATTTCTTTACGCTGCCTCAGTTTCCTCAGAGGTAAATGGGTATAATAATGGTATCTACTTTATAGAATTATTATGATTATTAAATAAGTTAACTTATATAAAAGGGTTAGCACAATGGCACAGGCAGCTATGTAAGTATTCTCTTTTTAATTTTTATCACCTCTTTTTTGTTAGTCAAGAGGGAAGGCTTTTCTTGAAAGTCAATGAATAAATGGACTAAGAAGTTTTAAACCTACAACTAAGTTTTATTATTTTGTGATTTGGTGGAAAACAGAACCAGTCTCAAGATGACATGTTTAACTTCGAAATGAATACTTAGCTCAACATTAGTGGTAAGATAAAACTGGAAAGTTCAGTGCCTTTACGGTTTTTCACTCAAACCAAAAGAGCAAAAGCATTTCAGAAACATGAAGATACGCTATTATAGAAAAGCTCAGGTGAAACTCTTAGAAAAGGAAACTTACTGACTCTGAGTCTTAATGTTGTATTAATCTTTCAATACTTTGATATTTCTAGACTACCCTCTGCCAGAAACTCAGCCTTGTGCTTTATTTCTCACTGATGAATAAATTGGACTAATTTGAAACATGTGGAGAAGAAAATGCAAGTCTTCTCTTTGTAGATGTGAGACCTGACATTGTTTTTAATTGATTCACAAGTTTTTATATAATAAGTGAAAACCGTGGCTATTCAGGAGACACACAGATGAAAGAATAAACATACTAAAAAGTTTGGAGGCTGTTTTTTGTTTTATCTTCATTTGTTTCTGGTCTCACAAAGTAAACACAAGATTGTTTTTGCAATGAACACATATTTCAGGGCACAAAGATGCACGGTTTCAAGATGTAGGGGGTAGAGACCATTGCCTGACCTTAAGCGACCAAAAGCCCTTCTGTAGTTCATGGACATTAACAATTGGAAACAAATGACACCAGTGCAGTTTTATAACTTTGCTGCTATCACATAATCATTCTTGGTTGCAGGTAAGCAGTTGGTACAGAACATGTGCCAGCCCATTTCTTCCCTTAGGTTCATTGTGCACCGAACCCCCTGGACCAGGGCCTCAAGGTGCTTCTGTATTTTATTTGAGGGGATATGTTTGGGTTGGCTTAAACAGATCATGACTGCAAACCCTGAGGTACATGGTCACACCAGAAAGACCTGAACTACCTGGTCTGTCTTATACCCCACAGGATGTGTCCACAGGCACTGCCAACAGGAAAGGCCATGAAACATCCCATAATGAGCCACAATTGGTTTAGAGGTAACACACTTGATAGATTAGAAGAAGAAGAAGAAAAATGACCAGGGTCTGAACAGGGCTGAAGACTCACAGCAGTCTGAATGGAATAGTAGGTGGATTCAAGAGGCGTTTTAGAGAAAGAACCCATAAGATGGGCAAACTGACTGGATGAGGCACGTATGCGAGTTCAGTAGAGAGATGAGTGAGAGGTGGCCCTGAGCTCCCAGCTGGAAAAAAATACACAGATGGGGAGGCCATGAACTAACAGAGGAAACGCGGGAGGCAGACAACAAGGGGAAGGAAAATCCACTGGGAAGAGGAGATTGAATTTGCTTCTGAAAATGTTGAATTTGAGGTGCCTGGAAGACAAGAGTGGGAAGATAAACGCCCAGCAAGTAGGTGGAAATTCAGAATTGATGCTGAGGGGAGTAGTTAGAGCTACAGTTTCAGATTTGTTTTCCTTGGTTATACTAAGAGACATGTTCTTAATAGTTCTGCACATTAAACAAAGTACGTTCTCACCATTTTCACATTTTACCCACACTGCAGCTCGGCAAGAGTAAGCAGAGCAAATTTTATTTCCATTTCACGTAAAAGGAAACCAAAACTCAGAGATGTTAACTAATTGGCCTCCAGGCCGCATTGGGAGATGGTGCTGAGGCCAGAACCAGACTTATAACTTCTGAAATGTATGCTGGTATTTCCTAGAGACTGAGCACTGGGAAACCAGAATTCTTCATTTATTGCTTGTAAATATAGATTGATCTGTTGCAGAAAGGTGGCACATAAAACCATGCAGCTTGATTAATTTCCCTTGGAAACTCTATTAAATGGGCAGCTGGAAAAAGAGGAGCAAGGGAAGGAAAGAGAGAAAAAGTGGTTAGAGAAGTAACAGGAGAAGCAGGAAGGAGGAGGGTCACAGAAAAAAAGAGGAAGAAATTCAAAGACCAAGGGATGAAGTGCTGTCGACAGTATCAAAAGATTATTTCTTCCCTAATTCCCTTCCACTTCCCATGCCAGACCCCTCCAGAGTGGGCATAGATGAGGTCCTGTCACAGTCAGATGCACCAGAAATATCTCTGCCCATGTGCATAGAACAAATATGTGTTTCTACCCCCAGCTCCTTGCACACAATCTTACAAAATCAGCTTGAGAGTGACTTGAATGGATTTTACACTCTACCTCCCAGTGATGAAGCCATCAGCAAATTTCCCAAGATTCCACGTGTAACCTTTAGTGGTAGATCAATATGTAATTACATACTTTTTCAATGTAGATCACATCACAGAGGCCATGTCTACACAAGAGCAAACAGATGTTTTCGCAAATAGAAGAGCTTCCATCCATGTATTTATGAGTGGCAGTATCTCATGGTGAGAACCAGTTCCCACCCTTTCCTCATCTTTAAGCTTTATTTTAAAACATTTGTTTCTGATATACAGAGATAAGTTTTCCAGACATAAAGCTGGCTTTCAAAAACAGGGTTCCTCTGAATTTAGACAAATAGATAAAAGGAAAGCAAAGTGGGTCAAGTCAAAGTGCTCAACAAATTCAACATGACAAACATTTATTGAGTGTTTGCCAAATATAGAGCACTATGCTTGGCACTGTGGGGCTATAAATATATAAAAAATACAGCCCTCAAGGATCTTTGACAGACAATAATGGTGCCCACTAAACATCTGATCTGCTCCCCTGCATTTCTCAGTCCTCCCTTGGAGCTGGACAAGACCCATGGCTAACTAGCTCTGCCAATGACCTGTGAGGGGAATGACTGCTCTTCCTTGACAACCAAGAAAGCTGTTTTAGATGGTGCAATGATAGAACCTCTGCCAGCTGGAATTATAAGTAACTGAGTGGAGCAGATTTCCTATTGCTTCATGCTAAATACAGTATGATAATTTTTTTTTCAATTAAGTCACTGAAATTTTGGAGTTGTTTGTTATTGAAATTACCTGACCTGTCCTGACCAATATACTTACTTTTCTAGAGCTCACATTCTAGAGGGGACAGATGAGCACACATCCAAAAAATCTCTAACTGGTTGATAACACATCTCATTTGTTTCATGCCTGTTATACATCCGTCAACACCTGCTCATTATTTTCAACACATCCTTTCACTTTCAAAAGTATCCTGGTTTGGATGAGAAATAACACGGTCATCCAAAAGAAGATAGAAGATAGTCTATGATAAGTAGTACAGGAGACACATAAATATGGCATTGGGGTGGGAGAAGATAATCCTGCTAAAAGGATTTGATCATTTGTACTGGAACCTAAAGAAAATATAGTGGTAGGCAAATATTGAGGCAGGTGAATTTTGGAGGGAAGGTCATTCCAACAGCTCTCAGTTTGATCATCGGTCCAAGGAAGAAGTAAGTAGGATATTTCAGAGACAAGAAAGCACATTAAGTCAAGTGTGGTAAGGGTGGGGGAAGAGAAGTGAAGAGAGCAGAGAAGCAGAACAAAGGTTGGCTAGCTACATCATGGTGGGCTTTGAAGACCTAACTACGGGGTCTGCATTTAAGGAGTTCATGTCGGAGAGCTGCCATTATATTTGACTTCCCTGATTAGCTCTTCCTCTCGCCTTTGACATTCTGACCCCATGGATAACCCAATTCATAAAGTAGACCAAAATACCTATTGTAGAGGTTGAGGGACTCTTGATAAACTTCAAACAAAAATATTTCTAAAAAGATGAGCCAGCAAGAATGAGATGGCTACAGTGGTGGCTGATGTTCAGGGAGTTATTTTTATAGGTTACACAAATGGAGACAGTGAAACAGGTATTATATTCTATATATGGAAATGGATACACATCCAAGCTATAAAATATTGTACAAAGCAAAACAACTATGGATATGGCAGACATGAGTTTCACTTCCCAGTATGCCTGGGGCAGACACAGAGCATGCCTATAGTAATAGAATTCCCCTTTACCCTCGAACAGATCTCAGCTTGGATGATAAATTCTGTGGTCTCCTCTCCTACGACATTCAGGATGGGGGTAATTTCACATTCCTATGTTTTCCTTCTTCTTTCAGATTTAATTAAAACAACTTGAACCTGAATCTGCTAGAAACTGATGTCAAGTCCAGTATCAGTCATGTGACAGGTCCCCTCTTCCTTCCTTAGACATAAGAGAACATCATGGGTTCGTGCCTTTGAGCCCCCACCTCAAGCTCTGTACCCCAGCCAGCAAGATCCTTGCTGAGTGTCATATCCCATTGGCTCTGGTACAGGTTTCCTAGGCTCAGACTTAATACTTAATTCTTATCCATACCCCTAAGTCCATGCCTTCTTCCTGATTCGTACTAGAGGCTTGAATAGCAAATAGCATGTGGGAAAGATACCCAATAAATGTTAACTCAAAAGATCACCAATTAACAGTGGAATCTGTGAAAACTTTAAGGGCTCTGAGTAACATTTGAGCTGTTTTATGGACGTCATCATTAGCATGTGTTGATAACATGCTACACATTTGTCATTTGTACTTAGGCTTATCTTGCATTATATGCCATAACTAAACGCAGTTTGTATCTGTCCACCTCAAGAAATAACAAGCACATGGTTGATATTAACATATTGCTATTTTCACTCTGCTTGAAATCCCAATATTATAATGGAAATCTTTCTGATTTGTGCCAGAAATGCTAGTTTATGAAGGTGCTGGCTGAATCTATACATCTCCTGTGAAGTACAAGACTTGTGGACTCAGACCTGCTCCTGCCAGGCAGTGTGGCTATGTGGCAATACCTGTGCGTGCTGCCTCAGTTTGAATTCAGGCTCTGCCATTTACCAGCTGGTGACCTTGGGCAAATTACTGAACTCTTTTAACTTCAGTTTCTTCTTTTAAACTGCGGTTTCCCTATATAAAGTGAAGATGACATGAAAAGCAGTTTCCTCATAAGGGTGTTATGAAGAAACTGTATGTTAAATGTATGTTAAATACTTAGCATAATGCCTGGCACATTTCTTAATGGGCTCAAATTTAATTAGAAGCAGCTGTAACCTCTATCTGCCAACATGTGGTGGAAAATCCAATATCAGTCATTTGGAAAGTCCCTTCCTTCTCCTTTGGCAACTATCTGAACCTCAGGAGCTCACACACTTTAGAAAAGGGTCTTTGACTCTTAGCAGATGGCAGCCAGGGTTATCTTGAACCATGTGTAGTAAGAACCATGTGGACTTACATGTTTTGAAATAAAATCCAAAGTTCTTAGAGTAGAAACCCACTCCTCTTCTCCACTGTTTTTAATCTTCTCTGGGTTTCTACTCCAAGTTCATACCTCATTATCCCACATTTAGTTACATACTACTTTGTGTTCTAGTTGTTGCCTACCTGTCATTCTCCCCAACTTTGGTACGAACCCCTGAAAGGAAGGCAGACACAGTCCCTGTGTGTTGCTAGCCAGGTCATACCAGACAGGCACCCAGATGAGGGCTGAAATCGGGCTTGTGCTCTGCTCTCCAGCCTTGGGTCCTGGTGCAGGGCTGTGCCCGCCAGGGCAAGGGGCGTCTTTTTCAAATTTGCACAAAGAATCTTTATAGGCAGCTCCAATAGGAAACACATGTTTTAATTCTATTACATTTTCACAGCAACTGAGTTCCAAACACAAACCAGAGTGGAGGGGATATATACAGAGAGTGCCTCAAAAAATAACAACCTTAATTTATTGTTTGAAATATTTTCTGGTGAAAAGTAAAAACAAAAAAAAGTGTATGTAATATAGGAGACTGCAATGGACTAAATGCTTCTGTCCCCCTCAATCCCCAAGGGGATATTTGGAGGTGGGGCCTTTGGGAGGTGATTAGGTCATGAGGTTGGAGCTCTCATGAGTGGATTTAGTGCTCTTATAAAAGAGACCCCAGAGAGCTTCCCCACGAGAACACAGCAAGAAGACAGCTATCTTTGAACCAGGAAGCAGACTCTCACCAGACACAGAATCTGTCAACATCCTGATCTTGAACTTCCCAGCCTCCAGAACTATGAGAAATAAATGGTTGTTATTTAAGCCATTCAGTAGCCTATGGTAGACTGAGTCCCGCGTGGACTAAGAAAGGACTGAAGATAGAGTATTACAAATGGAGTAATTTACTCATCTCTAATGTACAGAAGACAGAGAGAAAACCTTCAGGTTTTATGGAAAAAGCAAACTCAAAATGTTGTGTGATAACATGAGATGTGTTTTTTTGTGTATCTCACATCTGCAACATATAAGCTGACCACTGGAATTATAAATTATTAAGGGTAATTAAATGATTTGCCACCTACCACGACATGACCGTATGATTCACTGTTAGAAAAAGCCTTTGTAGGCTTCCTTGCCAACACTGAGTCATCAGCAGTATACGAGTTTGCTCTTTTTTTTTTTGGTCAGTGTTCCTGGAAATGAGATATTTTCTCAGTGATTTGGTAGTAAAGTGATAGTCATCCATAAATCTTTTCTTTCCTCTTCCCTCCATGACATTGATTATGGAGGGTGGGAAGCTTGCTTCTCCCAGCTTATCTGGCATTTCCCTGCGAGCCAAAAAGGGAATGACACAGATGTGGTACTGTGACACCGGGTAGAGAAATAAGTTACTCTAACTTAGGAGATGCAATAAGAGTCATATATTTTTAAATGTTGCCTTCTGCACATGATAAAAACTTAACAGGTGAGTGATTCCTGCTTGTCATTCAATTTCTTCATTCTCAAACTCTTCTCTCATCATCTTTGCATGCCCCCTAAGCCACATGCTCCCATTACAGCTTAGCCCACTAACAAATGGAAGTCAATTGCTTAAATAAAAATCATCTCCAAATGTCCTATGGCAGGCAAGCTGTCACTGGCATTTTTTATCCATATTTAATCAATATTACCTTTTCATTCTCTTTGTCTTGATACATTTATGACTATCACAACTATATGCATTATAACTAGATGAAAGGAAGTAACTTTATAGTAGACAAAACTGTCTTTAAGTATATTTTGTCGATATTTAGAAAAGTTCCAAGCACAAAGAGGAATGTGTACTCCAACCTGATTTATTATTTTTAATTTTTGAAATATTTTAACCAAGAACAGACTGCCAGTTAATGGAAGTTTATAAGTAGTCTGTGTTGCAGAGGTAATGGAGATTCAGAGGAATCAGCTGATGCAAATTATAAATTGGAGGGAAATATAATAGCTTGTTTCTGTTTTTTTTTCCTCTTAAGGATGATTTCTTCTTAAATATTAGAGGTGCTCCTCAGTAAATATGCCACACACTAAACTCAGTTTCAGAGTCTCCTTCCAGGAAAACTGAACATGTGACCATGTTAGATTCACATTTAAGTCCTTTGTCTTACTAAACCAGACAATGTGAAAAACTTATCTCTTAAGTAAAGGACAGCCCATCTTTCCCTATGAAAATTATCCAATATTCTTTTTTTTTTTAAGATTTTTTATTTTATTGGGGAATTGGGGGGATGGGAACAGTGCTGGGGAATTGGGGGAAGGGGAACAGACAAGTTGCCGTCGTTTTTTGTTCTTCAATCTAGTTGTGGAGGACGTTGCCCCACTGGCCCAAGTTGGCACCATCATTGCGCTCTTCTCTGGCGAGGCAGATCAGTCGCCGGCCTCTGGACGGCCGCTCACTGCGGCTGCTGGCCCTCACGCTGGCTGCTGGCCACACACGGTAGCCCACGGCAATCCACCGCCACAGGGACTGCAGCCCACGCCGTCGCCGGCGACCCACGGCAGCCCAGCTCCAGGTTGAGCTGCCGTCCAGCATCCCAGCCGTGGAGGGCAGTGTCACCGGCCCTCACATGTGGGATCCGAACCGGGGCCCTCCGGCATCCCAAGCGAGCCCTTAACCATCGCGCCACTCAGCCGGCCCTATCCAATATTCTTAAACTCATGGGCCACTCCAAGTTTTCCATGCCTGTTTGGATAATGTAACAGGAAGTCATTACTGTGATTGATTTAGTTAAAGTGGGAGAGGAAATGGAGCGCCTTTATCACTACCACTATAATAAAAGTTATAAGTATTTTAATATAAAACAAAAAGGGATGAATCTCCCTGATCTGGGGAGCTATACTGGAGAGTTTCTGTATGTTTTGTCTTACCCAAGTTGGGCTATGCTGGCCAAAAAATAAAAGTATTAATGAGCCTAAATTCAATCTCGAGCTAAATAGGTGACAAATACACATTTGCATGAATGAGCAAAGAGAAAAAAAGGGAGGGAGGAATAAAGGAGGGTAGAGAGGGAGGGAGGGAGGGAGGGAAATAAAGAAAGGAAAAAATAGAAATGGAAGAGTGAAAAAGAAAAAATTTCTGATAAATTTTCAAAATAAGTCATAAACTCAAATATGTACAGCATCAGAAAGTTGATATAAATGTATGACATGAGGCTGAATGTGAGATGCAATAGGCAATGGCAGGGACTGTGGCAAAGTAGAGACTGAATGTCCCATCCAATGGGAACAGCTGCTTCTTAGCTCCAGTCTATTGTTTTCTAGGAAGAAAATGGGTTGGTATTGCCAGGCCTTACAATTCTTTTTCAAGAAGTAAATAATTCAGAATTTTTATAAAGTTTTTTGATTTACAAAATGTTCTGCAAATCCAAACTAAACACCTTTGCAGGACAGATGTTCCTCTGGAGCTACCAGTCTGCAACTCTTTTCAGAAAACTGATGATTATACAGTGGTGAGCTTTTTGTCATATATTTCTTAAGTTATATCCAAATCCATTTATGTGGATATCATCATGGTTTAAATCACAAAAATTTCACTATTTAATGGAAACCCTATAAAAATAAACGACAATGAGTAATCCTAATGGTTTACCTATTTCATCAGCTTTTCTTTTTAAAGAAAGAGTCTTCATGTTTTAGTGGGATTACTTGAATAGACCAATCTGAAATGAAGCAATTACATTACATGTGATGAAAGTGTGAAAGTATAATACAAAATCCATATGTTTGGAGTGTGTGTGTGCGTGTGTGGTGGTGGTGGTGGTGGTGAGGGCAGGGTGAGGGGATGGTTAGCAAAGTTTACCTTATGCAGAATGTTTCTCTCATTCTCTAGTTCTAGGCTTAACATCATCTCCAAAAATTCATTACTAATAATAACTCATCAGTCTTGAACTAAAATCACATTATCTAATATGTGATTAGATATATTATATATCTAATATCTAATATATATATATATAGTTATATATATATTAATATATTATATATAATATACTTTTTAATTCAAATATAATTCACATATCATAAAATTCACCCTTTAAACTAAACAATTCAGTGGTGGTTTTGTATATTCACAAAGTTGTACAATCATCACCACTAATTCCAGAATATTGCATCACTCCCAAGAAAAACTCATGCTTATTAGCAGTCACTCCCCATTTCCTCTCCTCCTAGCCCCTGGAAACAACTAATCTACTTTTTATCTCTATACATTTGCCTATCTGGACATTTCATATAAATGAAATCACACATAATTTGTCCTTTGGTGTCTGACTTCTTTCACTAAGTGCAATGTTTTCAAGGTTCATCCATGTTGTAGCATTAGTCAGTACTTCATTCTTATTTTTTGTCTGACTAATATTCCCTTGCATGGACATACCACATTTTATTTATCCACTCATCAGTTGATGGGTACTTGGATTATTTGCATAATTTGGTTACTATTAATAATCTGCTGTGAACATTTGTATACATATTTTTATGTGGACATAAATTTTCATTTCTCTTGATGTGGAATTGTGTGGTCATATGGTAAATGTAAATTTAACTTTTTGAGAAATTGCCAAACCAAACTGGCTACACCATTTTACAGTCCACCAGGAATGTACAAGTGTTCCAATTTCTTTACATTCTTACGAACACTTGTTATTATCTGGGTTTTTATCGTTGACATCCCAATGGGTATGTGTGGTATCTCATTGTGTGTTTTTTTTTGTTTTGTGTTTTTTAAAAGATTTTATTGGGGAATTGAGGGAGGGGAACAGCGCTGGGGAATCAGGGGAAGAGGAACAGACAAGTTGCTGTCCTTTTGTTCTTCAGTCTAGTTGTGGAGGACACTGCTTCACTGGCCCATGTTGGTATTATCATTGCGCTCTTCCTGGGTGAGGCAGATCAGTTGCCAGCCTCTGGACAGCCGCTCACTGCAGCTCTTGGCAGCTCACACCAGCTGCCGGCCACTTCACTCTGGCTGCTGGCCACACATGGTAGCTTATGGCAGCCCACTGCAGCAGGGGCTGCAGCCTACTCTGTTGCCGGCAACTCACGGCAGCCCAGCTCCAGGTCGAGCTGTTGTTCAGCATCTTAGCTGTAGAGGGCAGTGTCACTGGCCCTCATGTGGGATTTGAATCGGGGTCCTGCTGCTCAGAGCTGGTGTCCCAAGCCAGCTCTTAACCAACGTGCCATTCGGCCGACCCCCTCATTGTGGTTTTGATTTTCATTTCCCTAATGACTAATGATGTTGAGCATCTTTTCATGTACTTACTGACCATTTGTACATCTTTGCAGATTGTTTATTCAAACCCTTTGCCAATTTTTAATTGTCTTCTTATTGTTGAGTAATGTATTGTTTTAAATGAGAAAAACTGATCTTTTATTGTCCTGTGAGGTGTCACATGAATGGATGGCCCTCTTAGTTATTATTCTTGAGAGGAAGGAGACTCCATTAGCCCAGATTAGCTATTACAGAATCTTTCGGACTCCATCAAAACAGCTACATCACGTGAAAGAGTTGGTGTGAGAAGCTGATCACAGGGGATATGGTAGATCCACTTCCACAATGAGTCTGGAGGCTTTTAGGGTACAGGCTGCAAACTTGGTATTGAAGTTAGGAAGACCCATTGGAGTAGATCAGATCACAAGGCCCAGTAAGGGTAATAGGAGCGATGAGATCTCCAAAGTCATATTCCCCTTGGGAAGGGAGAAGTCTAAGCCTGTGATTCAGTCTCACTCTAGTTAAATGAGTACAATTTGAGAAGAAAACAACTGCAATGTGAACTGGCAGTACAGTAACCTTAAAGCTAAAGTCACTGTGAATTTCTCTTTTAAACCATGACTTTTAAGTACAAAGGGTGCTATTAATGATTCACCAGGACAGTAGGCAAAAAACTTGCAATAATGTTCCTGCTAGTCTGGAGCACTTGCGGTTCCCAAGGAACCATCATGCTAGAGACATCACACTCTGGCGATCATAGAAGAAACCGCCTGTAACCGTGACAGCACATGGAGGTAAGCACCAGTGGCAGTCACCAGCTTGGTTTCTCACCTGGCATTTGGAAGCAGGAGAGACTGGGCTCCCTTCCCAAAGGACAAATGATTATTTGTCCACCTAATTGTACCTGAGTTTGTGGATCAGATCGTGTTGGTTACAACCTCATAGGTGCTAAATTCATAGTTTAAAAAAATTTTGGTGAATTTACAGCAGTTACTATATATTCTAATATAACGTCTATAAAATGTTTGCATTTTAAGTGTCACTTTCTGGTTTGCTAACTTTTGAGCATTTCAAAGCTATTTTGTTCAATCAATCCAAAAGCACAGACATCCTAATTTCTTATTTTGAATACATATTTCCCAATGTAAAATACTTCATATATGGATTATCAAGTTTTGTCTCTTTTGGATAAATGTCTCTCCATTTTTATAGTCTTTTATAATTACAATCTTGTTAAAATACAGTATTTATTATTATTTCTAGCTTCATTGAGATATAATTGACATAAAACATTGTGCAACTTTAGGTCTACAATATGGTGATTTGATACACATATGTATTGCAAAATGATTCCCACAGTAAGGTTAGTTAACATCCCATCTCCTCACACAATTACCTTTTTTGTGTGTGTGGTGAGAACATTTAAGATCTATTCTCTTAGCAACTTCCAGGTATATAATACAGTATTGTTAACTATAATCATCATGCTGCATATTAGATCCCCAGGACTTGTTCATCTTATAAGTGCAAGTTTACACCCTTTGATCAACGTTTTCCTATTTCCTCCACCTCCCAGCCCATGGTAACCACCATTCTACTCTATTTCTATGAGTTTGGCGCTTTTAAATTCTACATATAAATGCAACCATACTTTGTTTTCTCTGTCTGCCATTTCACTTAGCATAATGCCTTCAAGGTCCATCTACATTGTCACAAAAGGCAAAATTTCCTTTTTTCTCATGGCTGAATAATATTTCATTGTGCATATATGCCACATTTTCTTTATCCATTCATCCATCAATGGACCCAAGTGGTTATTATTGAGATATATTGTCTAAAAGGAAATATTTTGGTATCAAATTGCAATACTTTTCACAGAAAATACTTCATTTACAGCTCTGAAATTCAAGTTACTGAATTATAGCATAATTCTTAACTAACTTCACATTGCTAGAATTTTTAAGAATTTTAAGTTTATACTTTAATTTCTCTAATCTTTGAATCATGACTATTCATTTTACCTAATTCCCCTTGCACAATGCAATTTACCTAACTAGGGAGATTTGTTCTCAACCATTCTGTTTTCCCATTTTAAAAATAGCATTTAGGTGAACAACTGAAGTTACTCATGAGCCCTACATCCTACAAAGGAAATGCCACTACTCATACTCATTTATCTCTTAATTATAATCTCTGTTGTAGGAAAAGCACTTCCATAGCCAAAGCATCAATCATCACAATTTTATCAAGAATGACACATAGATTACAATGGTCCCTCTATGTCAAGAATGCTGAATTTTGTCTACAGATTTTAACATTTCACTGGTAAGTATCTTGGGTGTATAGATAAAGGCGATAGAAAGAAAAATGAAACACTGCCTATGCCAGGTTACCAAGGCTGATTTGTACTTTGCTAAAGCAGAACTTCCCTGAAGTATTAAGGTAGGCACACCAGCTTTGAGATGATATCATTTAAAGGTCTCTTTAATTTGCCTGGTTTTCAGAAACTGCGTGGTGTATGAACTGCATCCGAATTGAAATTCCCTGAAATTCACCTTCCATGCTGAAGTTCATTTTTGTGATGATTGCTGCTGACACTGACAGGTTCACTGAACGCAATGTTGGTCACATGTTACTGGAAAACAGGCCTGAGTATGTCTAACACCCAAAGATGTCAGGAAGGAGATCTTGAGCCTCCAAGTTGATGAATTCAGGGATCTCACCACTTGTTTGATAGACTCCAGGATCGTAATGATTTTCTTCTTTTTTCTTTTTAGCTGAGCCATCCTGCCACCTGTTGGCAGTTCAGCAGCAGCTCAGCTTGGGCTGGGCATCGAACCGCTGTTGCTCAGAGCTCAAACTCTTGAGTGAGCTCTTAACCAACTGAGCCACTCGGCCGGCCCCCGTAATGATTTTCTGAAGGTTTGCTTGAACGTGTTGAATCCTCCCAAAATACCAACAACAGCCAGCATATCAAGGGGTTTCACAGCTCTGCCAGAAGTCCCATATATTTGGTATTCCTGGGAACCGCGGGAAACTTTTCAGAATATTTCTCCTTCATGCACAGAAAAACGTTGCTCGTGGAGGTGGCCCCAGTGCAAGCAAAACCAAAGCTCTGTGTCACACTCAGTGAGTGGCTCTCCATGAGCACTGACTGCCTTGGGAATCATCAAACTCTGCGTTAACAGGGTGACCATTGCTGTGATCCTCCAAGCAGCAGTTTGGGCATCCAGCAAACACAGAAGTTCAGGGAAGGGTTATGCTTGGCTATTTTGGGTTTCAAGATCATTAGAAGATTGTCATACTCCATTGGTGATGTAACCCTCCGCATTGCCATTGGACAGTCTCCTGTCCGTGTTTTGAACCATCGGGCACAGGACCTGATGTCACCAGTGGTTTAGTACAAGAGGTAGTACATAGCTCGAACCAGCTCTGCTCTAATTCTTTCAGGATGCACCCAATTTTTCCTCTGTTCATTTTTGGGGTGGGTTGGGGAGGACAGGTGCTAAGAATTAGCCTTTACCTACCTTTGTGCACCTTACTTATTGATGACACATATTGGCATGTGTCCACTGTTTTGATTGTAAATTCGCTCAGCTCCTCTGAACTTTATTTTTCATAATATCTAAATTATAAAATAACAATGACTTCAAAATGTAACTCAGTGTAAAACACTGGCCCCAGCTCTGTGGCTCTTCCTGCAATCCCAGTTGTTCACATTGTGCTCCATTCACAGACAACTTTGTTCAGACTTGCACATTTCTCTTGCAGTAGAGCCAACTCTCCATTTCACTGATGCTTCACTCCTGAATATGCTATTTGTGAAGGTAAACCTGAGCTCTGAAGGCTTGAGAGGCACTACCTGCTAGGGTCCTTGCTGTTGCTCTCTGATGCTACTGTTTAGCGGTGGTACGTAATACACTGTATTCGGAGCGTCTGGTCTTGAAGGGATTGAGCAGGGATATAGATATAGATATAGATATAGATATAGATATAGATATAGATATAGATATAGATATAGATATAGATATAGATATAGATATAGATATAGAGAGAGAGAGAGACTGCATGCACACACACCAGCCTTGGGCTAAGTCCCGGGAATATGAAAGTGAAAATGACCAGCTGTTGTCTTAAAGAACAGTCAGATTTTTTTTAACTTTTATAAAATATGATACATCTTATCATTTTCTTCAAAATCTATTTCTAAAAAACCCTACAAACTAACAGTGGCTCAACAACTTGAGGTAATGTGCTAAGAGAATCATTAGATTAAAAAAAAAACAAAAAATTATTTTCCCCACCACAAAATCTCTGGAGGATAGCATGCCTGATCTCACCGCCAAGGAATGGAATGATTTTCTGCAGTGTTAAATGTCATATTGTACAGCCGTTTCATTTGTTGTGTTTTTTTAATTGGGAAAGATAAATAAACCACTTAAATATTTCTGCCATTAAACCTCTCCATATCATCTTCAAGTAGAACTCATGGGTTTTGCTGTACAATTGATGTTTAAGCATAAATATGCATATATATGGTATATTCTCCTCTAGAGCTCAAATTTTATATATATATATATACATATATATNTATAGATATAGATATAGATATAGATATAGATATAGATATAGATATAGATATAGATATAGATATAGATATAGATATAGATATAGATATAGATATATGCGCCCTGGACCTCCCAACCATGTCTTCTTGAGGTGGTCTCTTATTCCATATGCCCATATGACATGGATGAATATGTGTTACCACATCCAGAGTTGATGAAAGCAATATTACAGAAACAAGCAAAGCTTCAAGGTGGTGTCCTTGGTGTGCTGTAGCTAAAGTCTCAGATACAGTGACTTACAGGGTTGCTGCTTTAGTGTCTATCACAATAAAATGAGGACTTCTGGTGAATCCTTACAGTTTTAATTCTACCTGCTTCCTCTGTAGGGGAGTATTAAGTATTTTAGGTTATCCTCTTTGTTTTAATTGGGCCCCTTATATGCTATTGCTCATGGGGTGACAAAATGTATGGTTTATATTGGAGAAGAATATGAGCACTTGGGGGCTTTTAGCCTAGGCTTGAAGCTTTGTAAGGGAATATTCCTCTTCCACTTGGCTTGTGCACACCACGGGTGATGTGTCAGAGAAGGCAGTGCACCTTGAGTTGTTGTTGTTCTAATACAAAATATTCTTTGGTTCTTTTTCTTCTTTAAACAATTTTTTATTTTTTATTTCAAAAATATTATATGTATATCAAACAATTATTAGAAAATTTAAATGAGAAAAAATACAATTTCACAAGCTAAAAGAACTATGATAAACACTTTAAAGTATGTTCTTCTGGACCCTTTTCTAACATCATATTTAATGACCTAATAGAATTCCATTTTATGAACATACCGGAATTACGCCTATTGGTTAAGAAGTGGTATTTAGGAGGCAGGTTATCATCTAAAATCAAATCTAGGTCCTACAGTTTACTTAAACCTTTGGGAAAATCACTTCACTTCTCTATGCTGCAGTTTCCTCATCCACAAATAGTTCTGACTGTGTAGAATTACTGCAAGTAGTAAATGCATTAATGTATGTAAAGTTCTTAGAACAGTGCTGACACACAGTAAGTATGATGCGATACTCTCATTATCATTTCCCTTATTACAACCATTATTGTTGGACATTCAAAATAATAGTTTCCCTCTCTTATAAACAATGTTATAATAAACTTCCCAGAAGTTACATCTTGAGCACATTCTCTGCCCACCTCTTTTTTCCGAGGGATTCCAGGGGGAAATAAAGATAACTGACTTTGGTCTCAAAGATAATCTCAGGTTTGCAATCTCAAAAGCCTATAGGGACCAAGCAAGAATATAAATTTGTGACTCAGACTTGCTTAAGACAATAAGGAGTCACATGGCCAGTGTCTGAACTGACCATCTTAACGGGATTCAATATAATGTACCATCCTGAAAAACAAAATGAAACAAAGACAAAATGCGCAGCCTAAACAAAACACAACTGTGGGCTTCAAGTGTCCCTCAGACCACCAATATGCAATTCCTGATCTGGTCTACAGCCTCACTTTTAAAAATTTCATGGCTATATAATTGGCATATTGTGTTACTTTTAGGTGTACAACATAATGATTTGAGATGTCTATATACTGCAAAATGATCACCACAATAGGTTTAGTTCACATTCATCACCACAGATACAAATTTTTTCTTGTGATGAGTACTTTTAAGTTCTACTCTCTTAGTAACTTCCAAATATATGAAACAGTTCAGCACATCCTTGTGTCCTTGGGATAGATTTCTAGGAGTTGAACTGCTGGCTCTAAAGCTCAGAACATTTTAAATGCTTTAGATACATGTTACCAAAATTCTTTCCAAAAAGCTGGTACCACTTTATGTTTTCAGGGGTGGTGTATGAGTATCCATTATGATATTTACCATTATAATTCAAAACATTTTTTGCCAGGGACAAAAAAGTCATATCTTATTGTGAACTTAATATTTATTTCTTTTATTACTATTTCTTCTATTACTGCTCAGCACTGCACTCCTGGTGAGCAGAAAAATGTCTGGCACAAAGCAGATGACTAATAAGGCACAAAATTATATGTATGGGCTTATTGAATGTGTGTGTGTGTGTGCACGTGCACGCATATGTACACATGCCTACACCCACACACACAGAGTAAATTGTCTGTTCCTATTTTCATGCCTCTTTTTAGCAATGGACATGCCGGAACTTTATAGCACCAGCTGAGCACCTCCAGCTTTAGGAGAAGAAACAACTCACTCAGGATGATTCATAAACAGCTGCCATTAACTTCTTTAGTTCTTGTGTGCGTAGCTTTGTCTAAGTGGTCATGTCCTGCCCTGTGGCTCATAATATCTGTGTCCAATACCACTGAAGCCCCACAATGAAAAATGCACAGGGCCGGCCAAGTGGCTCAGTTGGTTAAGAGCTCGCTCAAGAGTTTGAGCTCTGAGCAACAGCGGTTTGATGCCCAGCCCGAGCTGAGCAGCCACTGAGCTGCCAACAGGTAGCAGGATGGCTCAGCTAAAAAAAAAAAAGAAAAATGCATGACCTTATCTATATTTAAGTCCCAGTACACCACTTACTTCTTGTATAATCTTAGGCAAATCAAGTATTCCCTTGGAATATCAGTTTTCATATCTATAAAATGAGGAAAATAAAACTTGACATATCTACATTTGTTAGAACGTGAAAGAGTCTTGGAAAAGTGTGAACTGCTCTGGAAATGTAGATGAGCATCCCATTAGCCTTCTGAGGGTCACTAATCATACCCTGAGTGTTGCTTTATTCAAGAACAATGACAGAGCTGGATACCTTCTCTTTCCTTCCAGATTGCCGGTCACTGACCAGGCATCAAGTGTTAAATATACTACCAGTACTAGTACTAATACTAATACTACTACTAATAATAGTAATGTTGAATTTAGTTAAAGGATTTCAATTGTTTGGCATTTTATATAAAAACTCCAGTACTTTGACCCAAGCTACTTCTTTTTTATTTATTTATTTATTTTTTTATTCTTAGTTTCAGGGGTACAGAACAATGCAATAGTTATCCTTTTCACTCTTTGCACAGAAACAACCGACCTCCCCCATTTACTGCCCTCCCACCCCCGATATCATACATATCTATTATAATTCCATTGACTCCATTCCCATTCTCTACTCCACATCCCGTGACTATATGTATATATAATTATAGTTGACATACAATGTTATTCAACATCAGCTTCAGAAATACAGTATGGTGGTCAGGCCTCTACACCAACTATGAAGTGGTCTCCCTAACAAGACATGAGTCCATCTGGCC
>NW_017731410.1:2433909-2501390 GCF_001890085.2 Hipposideros armiger
ATATGAAAAAATGTTCAACCTCACTAAGCGTTAGGGAAATGCAAATAAAAACCACAATGAGATACCACCTTACCCCGGTCAGAATGGCTATCATCAATAAATCAACAAACAACAAATGCTGGCGAGGTTGTGGGGAAAAGGGAACCCTGGTGCACTGCTGGTGGGACTGCAGACTGGTCAGCCACTATGGAAATCAGCATGGAGATATCTCAAAAAACTGACAATGGAACTACTTTTTGACCCAGCAATTCCAAACTACTTCTAGGACTTAATTTTTGTCATGGGCTGATCAATAAACTGTAGCCAGATGTTTATATTTCAGTCTTTCACTTCAACCTCTGTGCATTTTGATTATTTCTGTGCTTCTAATGTTTCAAAAATTAATGGACATAGCAGAATTAAAAAGGCCTCAAATAAGGAGTGTAATTGGGCGGGGGGGGCAATTACAGGGAAATTAATATATTGTCCAAAATTTATAAACTTTTAAAAAATCATGCTGTAGCTTGTCATATCACCGCATAATATTGGGAACTAATTTTATTTTTCCCCATATATATATATATTTTTTAAATATTCTGCTCTAAACTTTAAGAAACACTCAAATCTAGGGCCATGAAAGAATAAGATGAAAATGCAAGCCAATTCCAAACTGATGCAGCTGGCCCATTCCTTATGTAATTGTATTTTGACCTTTTAGTTACTGAATTTTAGCCCTTTTAACTATTGAATTTTAGCCAACTCCACAGTGAATTACAATTAAAGTTAACAAACAGTCTTAAAACTAGAAGAACTGGTTGTTTTAAAAGGTACATGCCAAGTCAATAAAGTATCTAGGTACCCTGAGCCCCAGGTATGGAAACCTTTTCCATCTTCTCTGTGCTCTGTGGCACATCTTAGGTAGAAAAAAGCAAGATTTTTCTAAAAGTACGTAGCTCTGTTGCTTTTATACTCAGGCTTCTTACTCAGGCAGACAAAACATCTTCTTGTCATGTTTCGCTCCACCTGAAGGGACTGTCCTAACATCATGGAGCCAGGCAGAGATGGCAAAGCTACTGGGGGTGGCCACAATGGCTGCTTACTGTAATGGCAATCCTAGAACATGGAATTATGGAAAACGCCTTTTACTCTCCTCCCCTTGTCTAGTCTTCCCCATTCAACTTTCTTATCCCCAGGCTCTTCTTGAAAAATCTATCTAAGGAGAGAGGAAACAAAATAGCAATACACTGTGTTCTAGGATTATATTTCCTTCAACTTGGCTGACATCCTAACACCTCAAGCCATGGGCTATTCAGAATGGATCAGCTATGAAAGGTCAGTTCTGGCCAACGATGGGACTCGTCCAACAACAATAGAAATGTGGTCAAGTGCTGTCCGGGGAATTGAGTGCTTTTTGGGATCCATTCCACACAGCAGTGTTTGGGGGCACTGTGTCATAGAAGGTGCTGCCCTTCCAATGAGTGTAATAGGCAAAGTCACGGTCACTGGCGGGCTTTAAAGATTGCAAACATCTTTTCTCAAGTACATATGAGCCCTGGGTATTTATGAAAAATGCTATTCCCCTTTTTTTAACAGATAAGATTCTTAATTAATCTTTCTTAATTGCAGATGAGGTTTTCTTGTTTGCTATTGGGTGTTTTTTTTTTGGGGGGGGGAGGGGTCCTCTCATATTATTTCTAAAAGCATGATGTTAAAACTTCATGGTTTCATGAGGAAAGACTAATTAGGCAACACAAGAAAAGATGTAGAAAAGATTTACCAACCTATTAACAGGACAAAATGACTTTTTCTGTGATTTTTCAACTGTTTAGATTACCAGGAATTCTTTAAAGCTTCACATAAAATTGAAGTTCTTCCATACCAGATCTAGTTTATGACATGGCTCAGATTTGCTGAGTCACCCTTTGGGCCTCAGCTGCTTGCTCAAGGGCATGCCCTAGCCGGTGCTGCCCTGGCCTTATATGCTAATGCTATGGGTTGTCTCAGGATCCCCTGGGGCAAGAACTGGGCATCAGCACCACCTACAGTCAACCTGCTGGATCAGAACCCACAACAGATATGGTCCAGTCAGACTGAACCCATGGGTTCTGCCCTCTTCTACAACTTCCAGACTCAGAAGATGAAAGTGGGATCTGCCCATAAAGGCCACATAACCTGGAAAGGTTGAACTTGGACCAGTGAGAGTCAGGAAATGAGGAGGAACCAGCACATGAACTCCCATGTCTTCATTTCCCTAATGGGCTGCTCTGGGTACACTGTGCACAAGAAGATACCGAAAACCAGCTGTGCGTGTGTGTGTGTGCGCACATGTGTGCATGTGCACGTGTGTGTGTGTGTGCATGCGTGCGTGCATGTGTGTGTGTGTGTGTGCGTGTGTGTGTGTGTGTTTTAAGCTGTGGCCAGCTCATAAATCTACAACCTTTTCTTCCTCCCTGCTTCCAACCTCTTTTTCCCTTACTCTGTTGTTCCAAGATTTCACCTCCCCATAAAGCCAAAGGACTTCATCTTTAGCTCCAGCCCTATTTTCTAGGAAACCCAGGCTAAACCCCCCCTGGAAGACACTAGCTATATTTTCAACTTCTGCATTATGAGAAAATACATACTGCTAAAATACATTAGATTCAATTATGGGGTTTTTTTATTGTCATAATAATTTTTTATTACAATATCCAAAAAACTGAGTATGCAAGTTTAGGAGGTCTCAAGACCCCTTCTTAAACTGTAGGAATGTGCCATCTCAAGAATGCATACTTAAACTACAAAGAAGTTCAAATATAAAGAAAAAGAAAATGGAATTTCTTCATAAACATTCTGTGTGTCTCTTACTACCAATCACATATTCTTTTGAAAATCCTGAAAAACTTCCCTGTAAATAATATATATATATATACATATGATGTGTGTTTGTGTTTGTGTGTGTGAAGTGTTGGCATCTCTCCTTCCCCAAAAGTCAGCTGTTTTCCTTAATCATCTGTATTTGTGTCGACAAGTGGCTACAGATACATACTACTTTGAGAACTCAATACATAATTGTGAAATTTAAACAAACCAAAGGGCAATAGGAAAATGGCACATTTGGAGGTAAATTACCAAAGCAACCCTCTTTCTGAGTCATCAGTCCCCCTTGCAGACTGGCCTTCGAGGAAATTCTTTCTGTACTGCAAGCACAACCCAAAGGTGCTGGTTGGACAGCTTCCTCCTTGCCATCTCACCTGGTGGTTCCAGGATTGCCACCAGCACAAGTGTCCACTCCCTGGAGAGCCTGGGAGCCAGGTAAGGGCAAAGGACACGAATGAAGGTTGCTGGGACCAGGGACCTTCGCCTGTGCTGCCTGGTACATGAGAGCCCAGTACCTGAGATGCCACATTTGGGATACACTGGAGCTCACTTTGTCAGTGGCAGCTTTGATGCATTCCAACTGTGCCAAGTGTTCAATAAATAAGTACATTATATAAGCTAATAGTTAAAAATAATGTTGAATCATGAAATTGTTAATATTTGAGTGTTTTCAACTATATGAAATGGCAATTTTGTATGGTTCAGTCTAATAATTTTTATACTGGATGTAATGGAGTATGGTGGTTGAGAGCTTGGGAGTCAGGCTGACCGGGTGCAAATCAGTTCTGCCACTAACTACATGTTTGACATTGAACAAGTGACTAAATCACTCCAGGTCCCAGATACCTCATTTATAACATGGGGAAAATATCTAGGCTTGCTATGAGAATTAATTACATAATTTGTGTAAGTAATGAATAGATATTAGCTATTTTTAATACAAAGTAAAGTCTTTATTGCACCTATGGGTAATTGCTCGTGTTTACATGGATTTAAGGATCCTTTTCTCTAAATCAACTCTGCACTCCCAACCTTCAGGCCAGGCAACCCATGGAAGTTGCTGTAGAGAAGATCATCATTAAAATTTTGCAAATAGCTCACCTGTTGATTAATGTGGATAAAGTAATCAGCTTAAGTTCTTTAAAAGAGACTAGAGTTGGGCCTTACGGAAACACACCATGGTTGGTTCTCGAAGTTTAGAAGCTAGACTAGAGCAGCAATATCCAGTGAAACTTGATGAAGGGCAGTGACAAAGGGATGAAGGCAGATGTAAAAAACAAACAAACAAACAAACAAACAAACAAACAAATAAAGCAAGCAGTAGTAAAAAAAATAATAAAATAGTAAGACAAGTCACCATATATTTACCATTTAATGGAACCTAGTCCAAGAAAATACTAGTTTCTATGGGTCACAATAGCAGTTTGTGCTTCTTCCAAACATAAAACCCAGGTAGAGGCAATGAAGACAGTCCACTTTACATCTCTAAGGCATGACACCTGATTTCCATTAAGTGCGTGGCCTGATTCCTTTGAGCAAACACTGATCATTTATAAGCTCTGGGCAAAATCAAGGCCACTTGTGGCCCAATGCTTATTTTCATAGTTGACATAGACCATAGTTACCTGACTTCAAACATTAGGATGAGGGTTCTCTACAAAAATATCCAGGCATTTTAACATCTAATGCCAAACATCTGGGTATTTGGATCTATTCAATTGATTATTTTAAATTTCCAGTTTTCAAATTTTAGAAAAGTCTGATTAATACAAAATCCAAAAGTGCCCTCCTTCATTTTTTACAATATGAAATATTATTTGAAACACATGAGCAACAGCCTAAGTCTTGATAAACAGGATTTTGGCTGTTAGCACTTTGCATGCCAAAACAGTACTGGCCTCAATTGTACCTCAGAAGTTGGTATACTCATGGAGAATATATTCATTCATATTTAAAAATTCATTGGTCCTTTAAAATCGGTGTGTCACGTAAATCTGTATTGTTCTTCCATGGATATAAATGCTCACATATAACACGTACACATACATACATACAGATACACACATGAACTGGCCAAACTCCCTTGGACAGTCAGTCCTTAGTAGGTCTCGTCTTAATCCTGATGTGGGGCTGTTCCCAAACAATGAGGAAAGGTCCCTGTTAACCTCAAAGTAGGGAAAGCATGCCGAGGAAGCCTGTGCTTTCATTTAGGAAGGCCTGATTGTGATTCCCACACAAGACAGCATGAACGAAAGACACTCCAAACTGCTGGATTGAAACATTGCCGGGGCACAGATTATAAGAGAAAAGTACCTTTTGGAGGCTAGTACCCTAAGATTTGTTCAAAGAACACAACTGAGCAAAAATAAATGCTTTGACAGAAAGATGCTTCCTGGTACTATTGAGCATATCTGAATTCAGTATATAAGAATTGCTGATGAAATTTAAAAGGGAAGTATTATTTTGCAAAGCCAAAATTTTCTTTCTTTACATAAAAAAGACTTGTTTTTGAAAAATGGAGCCATCAAAGTATGATGTATTATGGCAAATTTATTGTTGTTTAATCTATAAATTGAACAGTTAATAATCTTTGCTTGCCTCCCTACCATTTCTTTTTATAATTCTTTTCATAATTAACAGTTTACTTCTAATACAATATAACAAGATGAGTGGAGGCCTAAAGTTATACAGCTGATTTTACTAGCAAATTCTATGTACACTCTCCACTTCTTTTAGAATTTTCTCCTAATTATATAAATAGATAGGACTGCACACAGAGTCAACACAGTGTGAGTTATGAGGGGGGAAAAACGTAATATAAAAGAATGTTTTTCATTTAAGTTGTTTTGCTCTTTAGACAGCTTGACTTACTCAAAAGCAATAGAAGACCCTTGACTTCATTTCTATTTCAAAGCACAATCACCACTTAACATCTGTTTTTCTGGGCAGTTGAAACTGTCTTGCTGACTGCATGACTTCAGATGAATGTTTAAAAGACCATCCAGTAATGTGCAATTTCATTTGAGACAGGTACTATCATGTCGGTTTCAAGCAATCATGAATAGTCCTTCCTAAATATTTCTAATGCCATTTGATAGGTGTCACTGACTTTTATGAAAACTACTGAGCCACTTCCTTTTCTGACCATGTTTGGAATTACTGTACAGATCTCTTTCTTGGCCTCTGACAGAGGCTTGTGATGTAAATAAGTTCATATGGCTGGCTGGAAAGGAAGAAGGTGTATATTACTAGACCCAGTACATCAAAGGGGTGTGCATGGTTTCAACAAAAATTAAGAACAGGAGTGCCTTAGAGATACACCTCTGAGTTATTTCTGCAGATCATGGCCTGCCTTGAAGAATGCGTTCTCTCTCTGTTAATACTCCTCTTTCCTGTCTCCATCTCCACCCCCATCCCAAGAATGTAGTAAAACCAGTGTTAACTATAAAGTTATGAGAAAGTTTGAATAACCAAGAAAGGAGATATGAGTAAAGGGGCTGATGATATGTCCACATCACAAGTGGAATCCTCACAACTTTTTCTTTCTCTATATAGGAGCCTCTGTGTGTCACCACTTTGTAAATTCTCTCAAATGGACACCTTTGTGCCTTAAGACCTTGCCTTCGACAGTTTCCTTCACTATGAGATATAACAGATTTTCAAAACCCTTCAATCAATATCGTGCAGAACTGACATGGTGTGTGGTCTGATTCAGGTCTATATGCCTAAATTAAGGTTTGTTGTTTATAGAAGCAGTTATTAATTCTCAAAATTATATTATTACAGAAATACTAAACATAGAAGATGAAAACCTCCTAATCCTTCCTCCCAAAGGAGAACCACTCTCAACATGCACTATGTACCACTATTTCCCACTCAAAATAATTTTTCTGTACTTAACTGACACGTATTATTACATTCCCTTTGTACAAAAGTATTCTTTGACCAAGATTTTTACCCAAAATCGAGAAGCACAAAACTATTTTCACCCTTTCCCATTCAATTTTCAAACAGAGAGAGAACTTCCACATTCTTTCTCTTGTGCTTTTTTCTTTCTTGATCTGACTTCTTTGTTTGATGGAGTTCATAGAAATCTCTTGGCATTCTCTAAAAATGCCATTCAATTTTAAACTATAGCATTCATAACTGGCATTTCATTTTTTCATTTGGGAGATTTTAATGACTATGTTCTGACAACGTTTGATATAAAGAAAATTGCTGGTAAATGAATCAAGCTTTTTCCAGATTTTCATTTAAAATTCAACATGCATAACAAAAGAATTGAATTTTATGAAACTTTAAAAATTACATTTAATTGAAAAAGACTGACTTTGTAGTTAACAAAATTAAATAATACTCAATATAAAAACATGAAAAAATTACATATTGACAAGTTTAGCTCTGTTAGGATTTTTAAGTAGGAAATGCTATTCCAATTCTCTACCTAATAATGCTTTCAAAAGTGTGCCCTAGATATTTACTAAGTTTTCCCTTTAAAATTTATCACCAAAAAGTAGAAAGTGACCTGAACTATTAGAAGGCAGGAGCTCTGGTATCTGCATCTAGTTCTGCTAGCAGTTATTTACATTTATATGAGAAAGTAATTTAACTTGGAGGATCTCGACTTCCTCATCTGTAAAATTAGAGCATAGATTCAATTTTTTTAAATGTTACTAGACACACTTAAATCAATCTATTACAGGTTTTGATGAAAGCTGTTAGAGTAAGCTAGTTGTTATAACAAAATCTCTCCAATTCAGGCTTAATACCAGGGAAGATTGTTTCGTGGTCATTACATGATCAAAGTCAATAAGCATTTCCAGGTATCTTTCTTCCATGTGTCAATGGGGGGTGGGGGGGAACTGATATTTGTTCCATCTTGTGGCTCTGTCATTCCCTAAATCTTGGATTTTTCTGTACCTGACCCACAAAAGAAAAACAAAGAAGCAAGGAAAGCACACCCATTTCTTAAACACCCTTGACTAGAAATGACACCCCTTATTTTCACTTGTTTATTTTCTATTGGCCAAAACTAATCATATGATCCCACTTAGATGCAGGTGGGACTGGAAAATGAAGTCCCTGGCTGGCTTGTCACTTTGCAGTGACAATCTACATTATGGAAGGTGGAACACAAGTTTTGGTAGACAACCAACACCACAAACACCATCTTAATTAGAATCTGACTCTATGTAAAGAAGTAAAGATCTTGGGAAAATTAACTAAATGCCAATATACTCAAATGGCCCCTGTCCTCAAGCAACTCCTCATGCTGCAGTTGATGTAATTATTAATTTCTCAACATGTGAAGTTCTATAGAACTTTATAGAAAGTCATGGTTTGAGATAAAACCTGCCATACCATAGAATCCTAGAGAGATTCTGTGTTCTGCAGCATGTTATAACCCAAAGCAATTCCTTTATCTCCAGCAGTAAAGCATATTCCCATCTTAAGCCTGAATCAACTTTAGCCAGCACTCTCCCTTCTTCTAAATTTGCCTTACAAATTTCCCTCCGGGAAACTGGCTACATAATTTGTGAGTCCCAGTGCAAAATGTAAAACCAGTGACTCTTGTTCAAAAAGCAGGGGAAAAGTTACTAAAGGTACTAAATATAAAACTTTGTCCTTTTCTCCCAATGATCGATCTCTCTCCCTCTCTCTCCCTCTCATTCTCTCTCTCTCTCTCTCTCTCTCTCTCTCTCTCTCTCTCTCTCTCTCTCTCTCTCTCTCTCTCTCTCTCTAGATGCCACGTTGTTTTTATTTACTATTTAATGTCATCCTAAGTAAAGAAAAATTAGAATTTTAAATTACTAACATGAATGTTACCATCTACATTTATATCATGCAGTGCCAGTGTTAAATGGAAATATTAATCACCAGAATTGCCCAGTTGGTATTTAGTGGTCCACCTGCAGAAGTAGTCTGAGCTGACCAGAAGAGACAAGCACAAGTCAGGCTCAGGATGGTTGGAAGTAGGAGAGCATCCTCGTAAACACAGAGCCTGTCAAGGGAGCACTTCAGGCCACAAGGACATTTGCCAGGAGAGAGCAGGCGTTCCTTAGCTCACTCCCACTCCATACCCTCAGGCCCTGGGGACCCTGCCCTGTGACATGTGCATGAGGGAGCACTGCCTCGGGTCCCAAGCTGCCGAGTTCCCCCTCCCACCAGCTGCCCTGGGAGAAGATGAGTCAGGCATTTGCCCTTCCCACTGGCCCAAATTTGGGCAGACAATTAACCCCAAGAACCTTTAAACCACTGAACCGGGAATCACTCAGTTCCTGGATCAACGTGGGCAGGAGGCTTGACTCAGCTGTGCTGCCTAAGGCCCCAGACCACTAGTGCTGGGACAGTCCCACCATGCCCTCCTCCCAGAGGCCACCTGACTCTAACTGACCCTCCTCTGTGCCCATGCTCCATTGTCCCATTCTATTTCACTTAGGAAACACCAATTCAAAAATAAAATTATCAAGAATTCAACACCTGAAAACTAGATAGTCACTAACTAATTTTACCCCCAAAAATTAAAAAAAAAATGTGTTTAAGACTACAGTTGGCAAACACAGGGTCCCTTGAGCACAGGGGCCTGTGTCACTGCGCTGGCCACTTGCCCGTGAAGAAGGCCTTACTCTAACCCTATTTCCAATGACTGAATTTTCAAGAACAAGGTGTCTTTCTTCCAACTGAGATCCAAATAAGCCCCAGGGTCTAAGTGGCCTAGCCTTGCCAAGGTGTCTCACCCAAAAAAAAAAAGTCCAGTAAAGTAACCAAGAGTAATTAAAAATAATTCTACTCTTTGCTTGCATTAATGCAAAGACTAATAAAGACAATCGAACTTGTAATTCAATGCAACAATATTTAAACTCCTGCTCTCTGCTCTCCAGTCCTCCCTTATTGAAGCTGCTCTAGTCTTTGCTTCTCACTTGCCATTTTGCAACAAAAAGCATTCTCCCTGACAGCAAGCCCAAAAAGCTTTTTGCTCCTCCCCCTCTCCCCCCACCCCCCACCCCACAGTTCTTGTGTAAATCAACTCAGCCTTTTGCATTTCTTTTCAGTTTTGTGTTTTGTTTTGTTTTTTCCTCTGCTTTGCCCATTGCTAAGGTTCTCTACCCTAAAAGGATGCCCAGAATCTGAAGCAAAGGGCAAGAATCTTCCCCTCTAATAGGAGAAAACAAACTATAAATACACATGTAGCCATGTTTTGTATCCCAATTACACATTAACAATTTTATATCTCATATAAATCAAGGGCCTACTCACTCCTGTTGATTTCATTTATCCCTTAGAATAACTCTTTATGCTGTAGCCTCTCTTAGTTAACTAAACAAGTAGCTCTTCTTCTGTGGTGTAGAAGCAAAAAGCAGTCACCTGCTATCCTTGTGACACTGAATGAGTCATTTAATCTCAGCCTTCCGTTTCCTCTGTGGTGTGTATAAACTATGGTTTGGGGGTAATCCAGCAGTCTGAGGAATGGACTCTTTCTCAGTCCCATGAATTAATGATTTGATTATATACTAACCAGTAATATTAACTGATCTTAAGAAAATATGTGGCAAGGAAAAGAGGGTGGCCTGCATTGAAAATGTCTCCTTGGAAGAGACACTGGGGTAGCAATTGTTCATCAAGGTTTTCCAGATTTAGGTAAAATATCTCCTAACAACCCTTCTTCCTATTTTTCAATTACATATCTCTGATTAACAGTTTGACCCTCAAATACATTGATTCTGGGAAGAAGAAAGTAGTCCCCTAGGATGAAGTACACAAAAATTAGTCATTAGGAATGGGCATGTCCCATTAGAAATTATTCATATACTATGTTTTTCCTATACATACATATCTATGCTAAAGCTTAATTTATAAATTAAGTAAAGAGATTAAAAACAATAATTAATAATAAAATAGAGCAATTATAATTCTCTACTATAATCTGCATTATTAAGTAAAATAAGGAATACCTGAACACAAACACTACAATACAACAACAGTTCGTCTAAAAACCGGGACGGCTACTAAGGTAGCACATGTGGCATGGACACAATGGACAAAGGAGTAATTTATGTCCCAGGCATGACAGAACGGGATGGTATGAGATTTCATCATGCTATTCAGAATGGAACACAATTTAAAACTTATGAATTATTTAACTCTAGACTTTTCCATTTAATATTTTTTGGACCACAGTTGACAGCAGGTAACTGAAACTGTGGAAAGTGAAGCCACTGATAAGGGAGGACCACTGTACACAGCTTGAAATGTAGTGACCCATTAGTCAGCATCTCCAACCGAAGCCACTCAATATCTTAGTGATATGTGGAATCAGGTGACTAAAAACTGCTTACCAGGTTGTTGTAAAAATTAAAGAGGTAGCACATGTGAAAGTCTCCAGCATGAAGTCTGACTTAAATAGTTGCCTAAAGTTTTTGTATGAGTAGATTCTTCTGTTTATTCAATTTACACTGAATTGTTTCATTTTGTTATCATTAAGGCTACAAGGATCATTTATGTTTAATTTGTGTTTCTAAAGGAAGGAGAACAAAATGTTCCATGTTTTGAGCTCTAACCATGGAGAGGGACTCTTGTCTAAGGTTTTGGTCAAGTTAAAAGGGAAAAATAAAATTTCAGAGCTTCTTCTAAGTTTTTGTTGATATCGTTGTTTGAGATTGTTAAATTCTAGATGCCCACGGTGGAAAACCTTTTAGGTTGGCAGAGCTCCTTAAACCTTTTGTGCTGTGAATGGCAGTCATGCACAGTGGAAAGTCTTTTCCATTAAAACATGCACAAGCATATGCCTAGTTACAGTAGGGGGCAGAAAGCTAAATCAGATTGCATAAAAAAAACGACTGGGAATTTGGGGGACGGAGGCTAGCAGGTAGAGTGGGACCAGAGACAGAAAGATGAAAGCAGCCAAAATTCAAGGAGGTCATACGGATAGCAAAAAAGAAAAATGTAAAGATGGGGAATTGGTAATAAATGTTAGAGCAGTAATGATCAATATTCTATTTCTTGTTTTGTCTCTACAAATATAATCACTCCATTACTGTCTTAGTTTGGGCTGCTATAACAAAGTACCATAGACTGGGTGGCTTAAACAACAAACATTTATTTCTCATGGCTCTGGAGGCTAGAAGGCCAAGATCAAGGTGCCAGCATGGTCAGGTCTTTGGTAAAGGCCTTCTTCCTGGTTATGTCCTCACAGGGCTTTTCCTTGGTTCATACATGCAGAGAGGAAGCAAGCTCTCCTGTGTCCCTTCTTATAAGGGCACTAATTCCATCATAAGGGTCCATCCTCATGACTTCTTTACCTCCGACAGGTCCCATCTCTAAATACCAGCATTTTAGGGATTAGGGTTTCAAAATATGAATTTGGAGTGTGGGGGTGGGTGGACACAAACATTCAGTCTATAGCAAATACCCTCAAAGTTACAGTCTGCCACACTCTCAGCCTTGTTTTCTTGGCACTTTGGGGAACTGAAATATTCAGAGCAGTTTCCAGGTTGGGACAAAGTGGTATGGAGAAGAGAGAACAGCAGTCACATTAGGCAGGATTCAGAGCAGAGACTGGAGTAATGAGAAGAAATTACAACCCCAAGATCCTCAGAGATTTGGGAGATAGGGAGTGTGGTCGAGGGTGCCAGTTTCCCAGTGGGCATTGGGGCTGCACAGGGTGACCTCAGTAGTCTGGGAGAACTGGAAACATCCAGGTAGCTAACATTTGGATCTCACTTGTGGGGCTCAGCATCCCAAAATGTGCAGTGTCCTTGTTGCCTAATGACGAAGATGGTGATACTGATGAAGGTCACAGGGCCACCACCTCAGCTGAGTGCTCCTCCCTCTGGGTACCTCGATTATAAAACAACAAACCACAAGCCTGCATACGCTCATCTTATGGAACTGAACTAGATAATTGTAGTCTATTCAAATAAGCACATGCTTTAAGCAATCATCTTTTTTATATGCAGAACTGCAGAAATTATTCATGCTGGTTTATTTTCCAAGAGTTTACCTGCACAGACACACTTCGGGGTTACATAATACATTCTGTAAGATTTATCTATATTGAATTTTTAGGAATTTTTTTCAATATGTTTCTTTCCTCAAAATTTATCTTTGCAAAACATCTCCCTTCTTAACTTGGATCTGCCAATGTTGCTTTAACTTATGATGATGCCCATTTCGTCATGAGTGTTACCAAACTAAACAGTCCCATGTACCTAACTCTTTTCTCCTTCCTAAGCCTCTAGGTTTATAAACTCCTCCCCATTTTTATCATATTAAATCATTATCAAGGCCTCTGTCCTTCCTTCTCAGTTAGGGACTCTCTCAAAATCCAATCTCTCCTGTTTTTACCAAACATACCGTATTTGCCGGCGTATAAGACGATTTTTTGGCCCTGAAAAATATGCCTCCAAGTGGGGGGTCGTCTTATACGCCAGGTACACTTCAGATAGACTGCCCATATAACAAACTCTGTATTTTGAGTGGAAATGTTAGGGGGTCGTCTTATACGCCCAGTCGTCTTATACGCCGGCAAATACGGTAATTCTAGATGTGTAGACTAAAGCTCAGGTGACTCCTCTTAAAATAAATGAAAACAAACAAAAAGCATTGCTACTCTTCTCATCTGAATGGCATGGAAATCCTTCCATTTGGCATTTGGGTTGGCTGCCTTTTTTTTTTTTTAATGGAGATAAAAAGCAGGAAAGCTCAGTTTTTAAAGAACGAAAATGCTGGATGAAAAGGAAACTTCTATGATAAAAAAATTTAATTTCTCACTTCATATACTAGAAAAAAAATGTTTAAAGACAATCTATATGCCTTCAGCTTCAAAAAACATCTCAGAGTAGAATGGAAAGCTTTGGTATTCCAGTGCTCAACTCTGACATTTAAATTGCTTCCGACAAAAAAAAAAATCTACCAACTTGATGAAAAGACAAAGGGCTATTGTTGTTAACTTGCCAAAGAAACTAATTAGAGTACAAAACATGAATTACTATATTCCTATATATGGTAATTGAGATTACTAAAATGAACTTATTACCAACTAAAAGCAAACCAACTAATAACCAAATGTCTACCTGCCTGTCCCCAGCTGAAATGCTTGAGTACACATTCACACACACACACACACACACACACACACACACACACACACACTCCTTTGCATCATACTCTCTGCTCCTCCTCTCAAGGCTTGCTCCATATGATAGGCAATGGGAAGTAACTATCATCTGTGACAAGTTAGAAGCAAAGTTATTTAATAAATCATAATCTCTGGCTCTGTGCTATGGGCTTTGCTGGACTATTAATCGTGCAAATTAATAAAATTTTGCAGTGTCTTTGCAAACTAGAAATAGCAATGAGGTATAAATTTGCATTCCAATTCTCATCAAACCAACACAACCTAAGTTAAATCCTATGAGCCCCCCACAAGAAAGTGCAGACACACCTTGTGGGGTGCACAAAACAGCTCCTTGCATACGCTTGTTACTGTTGTTCACATTATCACATTATATGTGTTAATATTGCATTGCAGTTATTTACTTAAATGGTTTTCTCTCAAACAAACCTCTGAGGCAGGACCAGCTATGTCATTTACAAGGCCCCGTGCAAATGAAAATGCAGGGTCCCTTGATCCAAATCTTTAAGAATTTTAAGACAGGGACACCTGAGCATTAAGCCAAGCATTGGGCCCCCTGAGAGTGGGGCCCTGAGCCACTGCAAAGGTTGCACGCCCATGAAGTCAGCTCTGCTCTGAGGGCAACAATCTGTCTTATTCGTATTTGCAACCCCAGAGCTTACCACAGTGCCTGAGAGTAAGCATTCAGTAAATGAATGTTGAAAGACTGAACCAATAAACAATTAGGTCCTAGAATTTTACAGTGTCCTATAGAGAAAAGTAGAATTCACTTGCAACAAAAACTAAGAATGTATCCTCATTGTAGAGTTATGTTACTTGGCATTTCTGGGAGATGAAAAGAGGGGTTGATTAAATCAATTAAAGAGTGCTTGCTACCTTCACATCTACAGACCTCTTTTTTATTGATTTCAGAGACTTTTAAAAAATTAAAGGTCAGAAAGGACGAACCCCATAGATGGTAATATCCAAAAGACTGGATTCTGATATTTTGTTAGGGAGTTGGGGGCCTCAGAGGGAGGGTGCACTTTGTTCCTCACCAGCACAACCTCCCATTCCCAGACCATCTGTGCCCTTGGCAATATCACATTCCACCTTCACACTCTTGCCTCATCTTTTCATTCCCGTATGTCCCACACTCCAAGGCCAGTGCTTCTTCACATCCCAGAAAACAACTTACATCTTCAACCTGAGTGTGTTTTCGGCTGTCTGTTTACACGTGACTAGAGATCTGCAGGTTGAACCTACACGTACCAGTTGAGATTCTCCTATTAGAACAACCTTGTCCAACATTGTCCACTTGAAACAGTCACTTCTCAGCAGAGGGATGACTCCGGTATAAGCCTTCAACCAGATGTCCATCAGAACGACCACCCGCATACACCTCTTCCTTTGTTAGGATGAGGGAACCCACTGACAAACGTAAGAACAACCCCCAGCATCTCCTAGAGCAGATCTGTACAGAACTCTCTGGGCACTTCCAAAATGTTTTATTTTATTAATTATTTTCTTTTATTTCAATATCTCCCCATTCTGAGTATTTGGCTCTGGGCCAAGACCCAAACTGGCACTGGACAAACTTAACTATAATAAGATAAACTATAAAGCTGTTCTCAGGACATTTATGGCCTGATGGAAAACATAGAGTACCAGGGATTTCATGGGAAATCATCTTCTTGTAAGATTTCCAGTCCAGATTTGCTGGCTCTTGAGAGCATGCTGGGTTTTGAGCAGTGTCCATCCTCTTAGGTGCTTCCATAGACCTAAGCGCCTCGTCCTTTGATGTCAGTTTATCACTTGTCTAGATCAGATCCTGTCCAGTGTCCAACCCTCCAACCCAGATTGGACGGTTCAGAGGTCAGGGTCTGTGTTATCTGAGTTCTCCTGCAATAGAAAGGGAAAGCCTGCCACAGAGACCCTCCTGACTGATATTTTCTTGGACAAGTCTGTGGGAAGCAGTCAAGCAGGAAGGAATAACTGGGCCACCACATACAGCTGAATTTGGAGGGAATGCTATTGGAGACAGGATTTCAAAGACCTGAAAGAAATTCCATCAGCCCTTAGTGAGCGGGATCTGTGAAGCTTGCAGTTAAGCCTGCAGCCACAACTCCTTATTTGTGCTGCACGTTTTCACCCGTCTACAGCAAATGTTCAGACACTGTTCTCTGGGACCCCTTCTCCACTTCTGTGGAGACCTCTTGGTCATGCTCCGTGTCAGCCTTTCTTTGACATTCTTTTCATCTGTTCTTCTCACCCTATGTAACTTGGTGGGTAAATCCCCCAAGAGATTTGCAGCATCCCTGCCTTCATAGAAAAGGGCCTAAGCAACTGCTATTTTTTATTAGATAAAATCAATTGTCTAAGTTTTCTTTTGATATCCTTGGCATATGAGAGGTTGCTGACAAGACCAACTTCAAAATTAAATAGTTAATGAAACTAAACCAAATATACTAAAATGTTGGACCAGGTTTACTTTGACATTTTTATCAAATATTTCAATCACCACACATGTGGCTCCAGTAAAGCTTCTCGCATGCAAATAAAGTGTTTTTTTTTTTATTTTGGACGGTTTTCAGACTCACATCGTCTGATTTATCTTGTTTATTCCTGCTGAGATGTTGATTTTTGCAAGTCACTGGGTATCTTCTCTCATCATCATAACTTTAAAAAGCATACATGCATCTCTGTCTACAGGGAAGATGATCTTATCTCTCCTTTTCATTTCAGCAATTGAAAAGCTAGTCTACTGATGTAATATCTCTAACTGCAAAAGTCCACTTACATCCAAGTCCAAAGAATTAGGTCCAGGCCTAGTTTGAAGGTCCTGATTATTGCCTGATATAAAATCTTCCCAAAGTTCATTTGTAAATCAAACTGCTTCACCTGTGTGCCACTCACAGGCGATGTGCCTGCTGGTTCTTTTCCAAGACATGCGATTGAGTCATGCGTTCACCCTAGGCACTCCTATGCAGGCATACAGCCTGCATTCCTTCCCAAGGAGAAGATACATGTGCTCACAAGTCACTGAAACAGGCATGCCCACCACGCAGGATGTGAACCTTCACTTTCCCTGGCTGCTAAAAGGTAAAGGTTCCCAGGCCATTTTGGGAAAAAGGAGTTTGGCTTATTCATCCATTGAACCATACAAAATACCTGTGATCTATGCGCACACGCGCGCACACACACACACACACACACACACACACACACATCTATGTACATATATACATACGTGTTTATACATATCTTTGGGATAGCTCTTGGATCAAGACTTCCCTTACTAAGAAATCCTTTGGTCATAACTGATTGTTTTCAGAATTAGTAACCCTCAAGATTCTTGGAAATTTGCTTTACACCTTATCCTAGATCAGGATCCCTAGAAAGAGAGCCTGCGATGAGGATTCTTGTGCAATGATTTATTGAGAAAATACTATCAGGAGAAGGAAACTAAGATATACAAGGTAGAATAGATAATCCTATCTCTCCTTTTTCATGTCTGCTATTTACAAATTATTATATCAATGTAACAGCTCTGACTGCGAAAGCCAAGGAGTGGGAGGAGGAACTTAAGCAAAAAGAAAAAAAAAAAAGATATAGTTTCAGTTGGTGACTAACTTCAGCCTGATCCCACAGGGAGCTCTAAAGCAAGAATTGCACCATAGAATTGGTTCCATCTTAAAACAAGAAAGCTGTACTTTTGTCTCCTGTGTCAGTCTTCCAAGGAGGAGAATCATTTTCCAGGAAGGATTTTACCCCATTTGGCCAAGGGCAAATCTCCAGAGAAGGAGGCAGCTGTGAGCCACTGGCAGCCAACATTCAAGCAGCAATTGTTAAGAGCACCTTCCTTTAAAGAGAATCAGAGCGAGTCAGCAACAACATCCACTACAGTCCACCCCTCACACTGCTCAGGCCCATTTGATTCTCACATTAAGCTTACGCCTTCCAGGCATAGCTTCTCCAAGACTTAGATTACTTACAAATTCAGGGAGGGCTGCAAAATCAAGTTTAACAGATCCAACTACAGTCCCGACCGCTGCAGTTGATTCCAAGGTTGTCACTGATACTCTTTAATCTCCTTCCTCCACCACCCATTGCAGATTTCCCCCAACACACACACCAGCCGGCACTGCTTTGTTTGGTGGGTCCTCATCCCTGAGAAGCTAAGTCCCTAGTGACCATGTCCTTATCAGGTTGGTGTTGCTGTTGTTGCATTTACAGTAAAAACTGGACAAAGGAAAACCAAAAGATGACAAAATGGATCGCCTTAGTGGCTGTCCTTAATTGCCCTTTGGGCAAGGTCCAACTTTAGATGTAGAAGAAACAGAGGTTCAGTTTGGATTTTAGAAATGCTAACCATTCCCTTGATTATTCTAACATAAGTATTCACTTGTTTTGGCTAAATCAAAGGGCCCTAAAATTAAAGTTTTCAGGATCAAAGTCATCAACATTGTATTGTGAATTCTGTTATCAGGTTTTTCCAACTGGACCAGTATCAGAACAGATATTCAGAGAGAAATGGGGAGGTAGGAGGGAGGTTTGAGACACAAACAATAACTTTAGGATGTCCTTAAAGAAGACCTAGAAAAGCAAAAGGTAACATGAGGAAGCCACATCTTTGATAAGGGTTCATCATTAGGCATATCCCTGTGGGAGTCAAAAATGAACCTCACCAGATTTTCAACAGTAATTTCACTTGGGTTTGACTTTGGTAGGCTGGACCCAGGAGGAACTTCAGTTCACTCTGGAGGGTTAGAATTGTTCCTGATCTCCGATAATTATTTTTAGTTTTCCTGTAATATTGCTACCAGAAGAAAAAGTAGGTCATTCCAGGTTACAGCACCACAAAGAAAAGAAAGAGAAATGTCTTTATTTAGCATTTGTTTCAAATCCAGGGAACTAACGCATTCACTCTATTCCAATAAATGGAACCAAAATAGCTGTGCTGATAAAACTGAGCCCAGACAAGACTAACATGTTGTAAGTATTCAGGGGAAAGTTTTAAGAAAATGGCAAGATGAGCAAAATCATTGGTTTCTAAGTTACAAAAATGTGTTGGATTCAACATTGTGGAAATTCAGAGAAGCCGTAGCAGTTCTGGGGGTCCATCAGATCCCAAAGTAAATAAGCCTGCAGGCTCTTGGTAAATTGGGAGATTTTGTGGTCCTATGATGGATTACAAAAGAGATTTAGAAAAAGGATATGACCCAGAGGCAAAGAAGCAAAGCCTCCAAATAGTCTCAGTGCTGAAGCCAGTACTAGATTCTGAGCTTTCTTACTGTGTGGCTGGTGCTGTGTCTCCTCAAACCCCTTCCCTATGCCTGCATCCCCTGACATATGACTGCCCTCTATTCACAGCTAGAATGATTCCATATGGAACCTAGTTCTATTTGTTACCTTGTTAGGGATGCAAACAAGATCACAGCCATTCACTCAGATTTTCTCCCTGGCTACTTATCTATCATTCTATCTATGAATAATTTACTAAAGTAACTTCAGAAAAATGTATTAAAGGGGAGTTGTCTCTCCACATAAGGATGTTTTAGGCTAATGGTTGGCCATCTCATTTAAGAACGAAATGGAGATATGAATGTCAATTAATCACTGATCTCACGTTTCTCAAGGGTTGTCAATACTCAAGGCTTATATATTTAAATCCCTTCAGCAAGTTTATTTTTAAATAGGACCCATACAACTACCTATAACTAAAGCGGTCTGTCTACTTGGTATTTCAACTCCCCCTACATGCTATTTTCTCAGTCTCCAATACTGTCCTTTACCTTTTCTCTAACTGCTGGAATCAACCATGCGCTTGAATTCATCCGTGCACAATGTTCGCATTGCTCTCTAAGAACTTACAGACAGAAATAAAAAATATAGAACTCCAGAAAGCATTTCTAATTCTTCCTCACCTCTGTATTATGACTCCTTGATTTAAAAAGCAGCAAATGTAGTGGGAGTTGAAATAGCAAGTAGACAGGCCATTGCAGTTACAGATAGTTGGGAAAAGATGTGCAATAGCATACTATTATGCTATTTCTATACGACAGTATTTCTGCCATATAAATATATTAAATGTAAATAACCTCGAGCATAAGTAATAATAAAATGTAATAAAATAATTAGGAAATGGTTATAAAAATGTAGTAAAATAATTAGGATGTGATTATTTTTAACCTTTGTTTTTAATATAATTTATTTAATTATATGTTTATTTAATTATAATAAATTATTTAATATAATTTATTTAATTATAAGTTTACATAATTTAACTTTTAATAATGGCTATATTTAATAACCAGTTTGCAGAATTTCTGGATTTTTTAATTAAATTTATTGGAGTGACACTGGTTAATAAAAAAATATATAGGTTTGAAATGTACAATTCTGTATCATCTATATATTGTATTGTGTGCTAATCACCCAGTCAGTTCTCCTTCCAATACCATATGTTTGACCCCATTTACCCTCTTCTACATCCACTCCCCCCTTACCCTCTGGTAACCACTAAACTGTTGTCTGTGTTTATGAGTTTTTGTTTGTCTTCACTTTTATATCCCACATATAAGCAAAATCACAAATAGTTTTTGACTTTTCAGAGTTATTTCACTTAGCATAATAATTTCAAGATCCATCTATGTTGTCACAAATGGCAGTATTTCATCTTTTCTTATGGCTGAGTAGTATTCCATTGTATATATGAGTATGTACCACATCGTCTTTATCCAATCACCTATAAAAGGACACTTCAATTGTTTCCATGTCTTGACCACCGTGAATAATGCTGCAATGAACATGGGGTACACATATCTTTAGGATAAATGTTTTCAGATATTTGGGGTAGATACCTAGAAGAGGGATAGCTGGGTAATATGGTAATTCTATTCTTAAGTTTTTGAGGAACCTCCTTACTATTTTCCACAGTGGCTGCACCAATTTACATTCCCACCAGCAGTGTAAGAGGGTTCCTTTTTCTCCACAGCCTCTCCAACACTTGTTATTATTTGTCTTGTAGATAATAGCCATTCTAATAGGTGTGAGGTGGTTACTCATTGTGGCTTTGATTTTGCATTTCCCTAATAGCTAGTGAAGTTGAGCATCTTTTCATATATCTGTTGGCCATTTAGATGTATTCTTGGGAGAAGTGTCTATTCAGGTCCTCTACACAGTTTTTAATTGGATTGTTTGTTTTTTGTTGTTGAGTTGCATGAGTTCTTTATATATTTTGTATATTAGCCCCTTAACGAAGGTGTTGTTTGCAAATATCTTCTTTCATTTGGTTGATTGCCTCTTTGTTTTGTTGATGGTTTCTTTTGCTGTGCAGAAGATTTTTAGTTTGATATACTCCCATTTATTTTTGGTTTTACTTCCCTTGCCTTTGTGGTCAAATTCATAAAATCCTTTCTAAGATCAAGGTCAACAACTTTAGTACCTATGTTTTATTCTATGCAATTTATTATTTCAGGTCTTATATTTAGGTCTTTGATCCATTTTGAGTTAATTTTGGTGTATGGTGACAGCAATCGAGTTACTTTCTTTTGCATGTGTTTTTCCAAATTTCCAAGACCATTTATTGAAGAGGCTCTCTTTTCTCCATTGTATGCTTTTAACTCTTTGTTGAAAATTATTTGCCTACATGTATGTGGGTTTATTTCTGGGATTTCAATTCTATTCCATTGGTCTATGTGTCTGTTTCTCTGCCGAAATCATACTGTTTTAATTATTGTTAGTTTGTAGTGTAATTCAAAGTGAAGGAATGTAATATCTTCGGCCTTGTTCTTTTTAATCAGGATTGCTTGGACTATTCGGAGTCTTGTGATTCCACACAAATCTGATGAATTTTTGTTCTATTTCTTTAAAAATTGCCATTGGAATTTTTATGGGGATTGCATTAAATCTGTATATTGCGTTGTGTAATATGGCCATTTTAACTATGTTGATTCTTCCAGTTCATGACCACAGAATATCTTTCCATTTCTTTGTGTCTTCTTCAATTTCTCTTAATAATGTCAAGTAGTTTCAGTCTATGGGTCCTTCATATCCTTTGTTAAGTTTATTACTAGGTATTTTATTATTTTTGTTGCAATTACAAAAGGAATTGTTTTTTCATTTCTTTTTCTGAAATTTCATTGTTAGTATATAGGAACACAATGGATTTTTGTACATTGATTTTTTTATCCTGCAACTTTGCTGCATTTGTTTACTGTTTCTAATAGATTTTTTTGTGGAATCTTTAAGGTTTTCTATATAAGAATCATGTCATCTGAAAAAAGTGGTAATTTGACTCTTCATTCCCAATTTGGAAGCCTTGTATTACTTTCTCTTGCCTGAACGTTCTGCTTAGGACTTCCATTATACATTGCGTAAATGGTTTGAGTCGACATCCTTGTCCTATTCTTGATCTCAGAGGAAAAGCTTTCAGTTTTTCAACACTGAGTATGATATTAGCTGAGGGTTTGTCATATTTAACGACCAGTTTGCAGAATTCCTAAAATTTTAACAATGGGCTCTTTTGAACCAGTATAAGAGAGTTTCAGTATGTCATGCCTCAATTTCTAATCAAGTCAATTATTCTATTATCAACAGATGAACTAATTAGTTTTTTCTAGTGTTTGAAGGTCCTCATTCATGTTTGAAAATATAAAACAATCTCCTACATTTCCATGTTTCCATATTAAATAACTGTTGATGAAGTCTATAGTCACAAGTCTGCTGGAGGTAATGAAGTAAATAAGCCCTTACTCAGTTAAAATAAATAAACACTCTTCCATTTCAGTCTGTAAAAAGAACATTTGCACAGTGTATTGATGGGTTTTCCAGAGGTCCATTTGAAATTGTCTTCACTTGAGATGCTTATCCCCACTGTGTCTGGCAACTGGATTCTCCACAGATTAAGTGGTCTAGGCTGTCAGCTTTCATTCTTCCTGAGCCACTCACTAACCTTGTGAAAATGATGGGACAAGTCCTGTGACCTCTTAGTGTTTCCTGATGTGTAAAATAAGATAAATAATGCAGAGTAAAAGTCATATGACTGTTCAAGGATTTCTTATTGATTGCCTAGAATTTTTGCAGTGGGACCTATATCACTTGCCCTTGGAGATCATCAAAACACATTATAATGTACATTTTGTTCCTTTATATAAGAAGAAATAAAATTATGATAATCTTATATGCAGTGCTTTAGACCTCTAATGATGATAATATTCTATATCTGCACTGTCCAACATGGTAATTACTCATGGGGCTATTGAGAGCTTGAAAGGTATCTAATGTGACCAATAAACTTAAATTTTAATTTTATTTAATTTTAATTAAGTTGTATTTAATAAGCCACATGTAACTACAAGCTATCACACTGAATAGTGTAGCTCTGCAAGGTAACAATACAGGCTCCATCCTTAGTTGAATAATATTTATATTTTGAAATTTATAGTAGTAGCACAAATATCTATTTGATCAATATAAATGTGTATAAGAAAGTGTTTTTTAATCAAAATCTATACATAAATAGGTTTTATGGACTACAGTCACACCCTAAAGAATTCTAAGACTAATGAGTAACCAAATTGTGATATGTAAGATGTGATTTACCTCCTTTGGCATGTGAAACATTGCATGAAGGTTGTTCTTTGGTAGTTTTCAGAGAGATCTAGAGAATGGCCTAATGTCCTGAATGTTCAGTGATTAAATTGAAATTTTTGAACAAATAAGAAAAATAAAAGCAGAGCAATTATCCAAAGAAGTCACATTAAATGCTACTGGGAGAAGAAAACTCTAATATTCTAATATCATCTGAACAGGTTGGTAAGGAATAATTCTGAACCTAGCAGAATCTCTATGATATTTGTTGGCTGAGAGAGAGAGAGAGAGAGAGAGAGAGAGAGAGAGAGAGACTGAGAAACTCTTAGGAAGAAGCTGCTATTTCCCTGATGTCTTTTGAAAGCTATCAAAGGTCATTCTAGAAAGCCTCTGGGATAAAATAGAGGACTCTGGCTGTTGGATTTGCATTTTGACTTTCAGGTTCATGGTGAGCCTATGAGTTGGCCTTTGATAAATCCAAGATCCCTATTATATCAGAAGTGACACAATGAACCTCTATTATTTGTTGGACCAGAAAGCTAGGATAATATTGTACTTTAGTGGGCATCAAGAGCACTAAATCATGTTATAATCAACCAAAGGGCAAACCCTCAGGAGCCCACAGAGAGTGGAGAAATAATGTCACACTGGGACAAATGGGTGTCTGGAAATATTCTTTTATTACCTCTCCTATCCAGTTTTCTTCTGGAACATTAATGAATGAGGTACAGAACTATCCTATCAGGAAAATGTATTCACACAGCTTCAACATAATATAGTAAAATATTCATACCCAAAAAGCAATATCAAAAAAGGCTTCTGCTTTGTTTTCTATTTTTTTCTCAACAAGAACCACTTACAACTACCAGATACTTTCATATTTTCTACATATACTCATATACCAAGAGAGTCTTTACATACATTTGACAACAAATAAACATTCAATGCTTTGCTGAGAATGAGGCAATGGATTGATAATTGTATTGGGTTGTCAGAAAAGTCATGAGGTATTTTGTCTATGTTTTTCAAAGTTCATTTATTTATATAAAGAACAAAGATCAATCAATAATATATTGCCCATTTTGTTCAATAACCTTTCGCAATCTTTCAGCGAGCTTCATAATTCTTCATTCATAGAAGGACATGTCTTTATTTGTGAAAAACTGAACAAAGTGCTGATTTACAGCCTCATCTGAATTGAACATTATACCATGCAAAGAGTTTTGAAGAGAGCAAAACAAGTGGAAGTCTGACAGCGCAAGGTCAAGCGAGTATGGTGGGTGTGGCAACACATCTCATCCAAGCTCCAACAATTTTTGATGGGTGATCAAACTTGTGTGTGGTCTCGTCACAATGGAACACAACTCCTTTACAATGAACAAGCTCTGGACGTTTCTGGATGACGGATTCGTTCACACTGTCCGATTACCAACAGTACACATTTGAATTAATTGTTTGTTTCCTTGGTAGGAGCTCGAAAAACACAACACCTTTAAAATCCCACCACACTGAGAGCATAACCTTCCTCTGATGAATGCCTGCTTTCGATGTCATTGGAGGCAAATCATCACGTCAGGACCAAGACCGTTTGCACAACACATTGTTGTAAACAATCCACTTCTCATCACCAGATATCAGTCACTTCAAAAAAGGATCATTTTCCTCACTTTTAATGAACATATTTCAGATGTTTATACGTGCCATCAAATGAACTTCTTTGAGTTCACGAGAAACCCAAATATCGAACTTGCTTACATATCCCAGCTTCTTCAGGTGGTTGTGAATGCTTGGATGATGGATGTTCAATGTTTCTGCAATCTCTTGTGTTGTGTAACATGGGTTTGACTCAATCAATGCCTTTATTTTGTCGTCATCAACTTTGGTGGGCCTCCCTGACTGAGGAGCATCGTTGAGATCAAAGTCACAAGCGTGGAATTTTGTGAGCCATCATTGGCACTGATGTTCTTGTAGATCATTGTCATGGTAAACTTTATGCAACTTTTCACAAGTTTGACGTGCATTCTTCCCTCTATGGAAGTAAAACAGTAAAATATGGCAAAAATGCACAGTTTGGTCTTCCATCTTCAATTTGTTGTAAAATCTCCAAAACTCAACCAAATTGCTCAATTCTTTTTAGAATGAAGCTAGAACTGTCAGCTGTCAAATGACATAGCAATAATATAAATGCGAATAACTCTAGTACTTCCGAAATGAACTAGCGCCATCTGTCACAAACATGCATCATGACTTTTCCAACAACCAAATAAATTAAGATTTAGTTTATACTTGTTATTTTTCCAAGATGCTGCCACTTTTTAAAATAATCTCAAGAAAGGTTCCTGTAGTTAGTATTGGCAAATGCAAGACCTGTTTTGCAGTAGCTACCTCCATGCTTTAGCTAGTCTTTCAAGTCAAGCCTCTCAGATGTCATTTAAGTGTTTTCTTACTTATGATCATTTGAATGCCAAGGAGTACTTTTCCCTTTGATATCTAGTTGCTCATATTCCAGCTGTAGCACGTTACAAATTGGTGACAACCTTTGTATGTAAAATCAGTAGATTCAGAAAGAAGTTTTAGTTCCCAGGAATTTTTTAGGTGCCACTCCTTATATTAGGAATTTGTTTAGTAGGGCATTTGTAGCCTATCTTGTTCCATTTTATTCCCAGAGATGCTGAAATTGTCATTAAAGTTGGTTCTTATCGAGCATTGGGACCATTACCCATTAAATCAATCCTCTGAAAGCCCTCAGACCAAAGTGATTGCAGAGCTGCATTCCTTAGATATCAGCAGTTTATGCTACCCAATTGTGACATGTGTTAGAAGGCAATGCTTTATCATCTGGAATAATTAAATCTCAGCAAAGCTCTCAGAGAATTTCTGGCTTGACTTAAATACTTTCACCCATTTTGAAAATTTCAGTAGATGTAAAATCCATGGTCTAGTTCAAGAGTCTATCAGGAATGTGGAGGGAATTCAAGGGAGTGTGGAAAGGGATCGTGAAGAATGCAGTTCTAGGATCAATGCACAGGAAACAGTGCACTAGATGTGAATGCTTTGGCAGGAGGTACATGGCAATACAAGCCAAAGTTTATTAGTGAATTCCAAAGACAGTGGAAATGTCTCTGTTTTGTATTGAATGTTGCTTGAAATAAATGGGCCATTGGCCAGGGGTACGGACATGCTTTTTGCTATGAACCTTTCCATTCTAATGACATATTTTGTAATGGGATTTGACATGTAATACAAACCTAGTTCCCAAAGCATGTAATATCCATGTCATTTACTAACAATACTAAAATTAGTTTCATTGTTTTCCCCATTTTAAATCTATGTATGGCCTTACCAGTTGCCATCCACTGATTTTTTAATGTTAATATTAATGTTGGATGACTAGGTAAGAATACCAGTCTTCATTTTCAGCACCTGGAGGCATTTTTATTGGAATGCAAGTTGCTCGAAAAAACTTAGTGGGCTTAAAAAACTAGTTGTCTACTTATGAGATTTGGCAAGCTTTTCTTGGATGCACAAAATAATGCAGCAGATGAAAATTTAAAATATTCTATCATATCCATTTGAGAAAAACAGAGTAGTTGAATAGGTTACACGTGAATTTAGGACTTTCATATTCTGCCCTCAATTCTGAATGCTTTGATTAGGTGGCATCCTTATATGTAAATTGCTGAATTTATATTCTAATGATTATATTCAAGAACATAATTTTGAATACATTTTTTCTAAAATGTACATATCTTTTACTTAAAAACCATATTTTAAGCAAGCTGGAAAGAAAACTTTTTCCTAAGTGAGCAAACATAGTTTACTTCCTTTGCGTTGTCATCCCTCAGGGATCCATGGGGAAATAGTTCCAGGATCACCTGGAGATACCAAAATCCGTGGATGCTCAAGTCCCTTACATGAAATAGCACAGAATAACGCATACTGTCCACATCTGTGAATTCCCAGCCTCAGATGGAAAATACTGTTTTTGATCCTCAGTTGATTAAATCTGAGAATGCTAAACCTGGGGATATAGAGGGCCAACTGTATATTTATTGAAGAAATTCACATATAAGTGGGCCCATGCAGTTCAAACCCATGTAGTTCAAGGGTCAACTGTACTTCAATTCTAACCACTACAAAATGAGCATCAGGCTATCCTGAAGCTATGAAAATCTGTTCTTCGGTACAAAGAGAAAAGTCTCAAGAGAACTAACTGCCCATGCCCATGCCCATGCTCTTTATAGGCACAAATATTCACACAGGATCTCACACAAAAAAGAGTGATGAGGTATTATTCCCATTCACTAGGTTTGATGTATCCAAAAAGCCACGAGGGCCATGTCTCCGAGCATTCTTGTAAATGCAGATACAATGTAATGATGTGGCAACTCTGCCACCTACCAGCATAAATGCAACCAAAAGGATCTGCTGAGTGGGGGTGGGAGGAATGTCTACTCATCTTAGAGTGGAGATGAATCTATGTACCCTGTTAGGGTTTAAGGAGACAAATATACATATACATAGCACCCCCTCACTTCCCCATAGGCACTCAAAACCAACCGAGAGTTGGACATCAGAGGTCAGACAGAGGAAAAGCAAAACATAAGCTTTATTACCATTAAAGCTGATGTTGGAGAACATGACTTAGATGTGCTGCAAAATTGGTTTCCAAATCTGAACTCTATACCTAGACTGGAAAAGCACAAGTCTTCCTACCTTTGTATCAAATGGGCAAAGATCGGAAGAATGTATGTTCTCTGTAAATGGCAGATCTCAGAGATAGGGAGAGGCTTTTCTCCCAAGTACAAGAGGGTAAGAAAGTAACTTCTCCTTCCCTGGGGAAGACTGAATAAAAGGACAGAGAGAGGCTAAAATTATTTCAATAGAAGATTCTTTCATATGAAAGGAAATAGCAGGAATGAGAAATAACTGTTCATCCTTAATAAAAAGTAACGCAGGCTCCCAGTTTCTGGTACTCAAGGATTATACATAAATCAATGGACTAGCTAATTAGCAAAGGGAGTTGGGGGCAGGTGAGGCACAATGTAAACAAACAGAATTACTGAAATCCAGTTAATCTAAGTCACTGACATGATTTTCACCTTAAAACTCAGATCTTGTCATTTTACATGAGTGTCTTTTGCTTGTTTAATGCCATACTTAAAAACAAATTCCATTTGGGAAGAAGAAAAAGTTCCGTAGATAGATGGTGCTGATGACTGCACAATAATGTGAACGTACTTAATGCCACTGAACTGTCCACTTAAAAATGGTTAAAATGGTATAAATACTATGTATATTTTACCATAATAAAAACAATTTAAAAATAAATGCAATGTATAAATGTATCAAATCAACACGTTGTACACCTTAAACTTGCACAATGCTATATGTCAACCATATCTCAATATAAATAAATGAAATATGAAGAAAACAGTTTGAAAAAATACATAGAACTATCTTGATATTTTTTTATTATAAATATAACAAATGCTTCTGATATTAAACAAAAAAATCACCACAAAAGCATTAAAAAAATAAGTTACATTTCTGTGGGTAGGCACACATGTACTGTGCTGGTTAATTTTATGTGTCAACTTGGCTGGGCTACTGGGTGCCCAGATATTTGGTCAAATATTATTCTGGATGCTTCTGTGAGGGTGTTTTGAACAAGGTTTACATTTAAATTAGTGGACTTGGAGCAAAGCAGATTGCCCTCCACAATGTGGGCGAGCCTCATCCAAGGCCTGAAGAGAACAAAGGGCTGACCCTCCAGAGCAAGAGAGACTTCTCCAGCAGACTGCTTTGTGATTTCATCTGCAACATTGGCTATCCCTGGTTCTACAACTGAATGCCTTTAGAATCAAACAGTCACTCTTTCCTGAATGTCCAGCCCGCCAGCCGCCCCCATCAAATTTTGGACTCACCAAGCATCCACAATTAGGTAAGCCAATTCCTTAAAATTAATCACACTTATAAAAAGTAAATAAATAAATCTCACTCACATACATACACATATACGAGGCATACATACACATATACGGATCTGACAATTACATTTGCAAACTTGCCATCATGCCTTTACATTGGCAACACTGTACAAACAGCTCGGTAAGGTTTCATTACCTTGGTATATCAGTGTCTCACAGTTGTGTTTGTGTCAATGTATGGCGGTGTCTTGCTGAGTGGCATTCATTATTGTTGTGTGTTTTTGTGTGCCATCAAGAGAATGTCTGAGCTTAAATTAGAGCAACGAACAAACATTAGATTTCTTGTTAAACTTGAGAAGGGTCGAAGTGAAATCAGGGACATGTGAGTCCAAGTTTATGGGGATGATGCCGTGAAGAAAACAGCAGTGTACAAATGGATTAAACGTTTTTCTAAGGAGAACACATCACTGATGAAGAGGGGTCAGGGCGGCCAGTAACAAGTAGAACTGATGAAAACATTGCAAAAATTCATCGAATTGTGCGTTAAAATCATCAGCTGAATGTGAGAAGCATAGAAGACCAAGTAAACATCGATAGAGAAACAGGAAAATCTTAACTGAAAACCTTGGCATGAGAAAGGTGTGTGCAAAAATGGTCCCAAAGGAGCTTGCTGATGAACAAAAGCAAAGGAGAGTCAAAGTTTGCCAAGACCTTTTGGAGAGGCAAGATGATGTTTTTGGCCTTTTATCACTGGTGATGAAACATAGGTGTCCCAATAGGACCCTGAAACAAAGCGTCAAAATGCACAATGGAAGTCGGCCAATTCTCCACCACCAAGAAAGTTCTGTCAGTCCAAATCAAGAGTCAAAAATGATGCTGCTAACCTCTTTGGATATCAGAGGGATTATTCATTATGAATTTGTACCAACTGGACAAACAGTTAACCAAGTTTACTATTGGAAGTGTTGAAAAGGCTGTGTGGAAAAGTTAGACAAAAACGACCTGAACTTTTTGCCAACAATTCATGGCTCTTGCATCATAGCGATGCACCAGTTCACATAGCACTGTCTGTGAGGGTTTTTAGCCAGTAAACAAATAACTGTAACAGAACCCTCCCTACTCACCTGATCTGGCCCCCAATGACTTCTTTCTTTACCTGAAAATAAAGGAAATATTGAAAGGAAGATATTTTGATGACATTCAGGACATCAAGGGTAATACGACAACAGCTCTGATGGTCATTCCAGAAAAAGAGTTCCAAAATTGCTTTGAAGGGTGGGCTATGAGCTGACATCAGTGCATAGCTTCCCAAGGGAAGTACTTCAAAGATGACCATAGTGATTGCTATTCAGCAATTAGGTATGTAGCATTTTTTCTAGGATGAGATCGCAAACTTAATTGTCAGACCTTGTACATCAATATAAAAAGTTTATTCATGATCCTTTACAGTCAACACCAACCCCACCACTTGCCCTAGAAAAATCATTGATTTGCTTTCTGTCAACTATTGACTTGATTTCCTTTTCCTAGAATTTCATAGGCCTGAAATCATACAGTATGTTCAGTTGACCCTTTAACAGCATGGGTTTGAACTGCATGGGTCCAGTTATATATGTGTATTTTTTTTCAATAAATATACAGTCGGCCCTCTGTATCACTGGGTTTTGCATTCTTGAATTCAACTAACTGCTAATCGAAAACAGTATTTTCAATTGCTGTTGGGAATCTGCAGGTGCAGAGGGCCGACTGTGCCTTGTTCTACGCCATTTTATATGAGAGACTTGAGTATCTACAGATTTTGGTAGCCATGTGGGTCATAGAACCAGTCCCCCACAGGTACTGAAGGACAGCTGTGGTTAAGTTTTTGGGAGACTAAAAAGTTATACTCAAATTTTGACTGTGTGGGGGACTGGCACTTCTAGCCCTTCCATTGTTCAAGGGTCAACTTGACTCTTTTGACTCTGGCTTCTTCCACAGTATATTTTTGAGATTCAGCCACATTACTGCATGTATCAGTAGTTCATTATTTTTATGATTGACTGAGTAGTATTTCATAGCATGGATATAAACAAAATTTGTTTATCTACTTACCTGGTCATGGGAATTTGTATTAATTCCAGTTTGAGATATTATGACTAAAGATGTCTTAATACAAATTGGTAACTACAACATGGCCTCAGGGATAGAAAAGACAGTCTGGGGAATATAATCAATAATGTTGTAAATATTTTTTAGGGGGCCAAATGGACTCATGTCTTGTTAAGGAGACCACTTCATAGTCGGTGTAGAGGTTTGACCACCGCACTGTATTTCTGAAGCTGATGTTGAATAATATTGTATGTCAACTATAATTATATATACATAATCACGGGATGTGGAGTAGAGAGTGGGAATGGAGTCAATGGAATTGTAATAGGTAAGCATGATATCGGGGGTGGGAGGGCAGTAGATGGGGGAGGAAGGTTGTTTCTGTGCAAAGGGTGAAAAGGATAAATATTGCATTGTTCTGAACACCTGAAACTAACAATAAAAAATAAAAAAAATAAATAAAATAAAAATTAGAAAAAAAATGTCTTTATCCACAGACAAGTCTTTGCGTGAATATATAATTTCATTTATCTTGGGTAGATTACTTGGACTGTAATTACTGGGTGTGTTGTAAATATAGCCATATTTTATTTTTAATCTGCCAAGCTTTTCCAAAGTGGTTTTACCATTTTACATTCCCACCAGAAATGTGAGAGTATCAGCTCCTCCATATCCTCACCAATACTTGGGATTGTCAGTCTTTTCAATTTTAGCCATTTTACTGGCACGTAGTATATAGTTGTATCTCATTATGATTTTAATTTGCATTTTCCTGATAAGTAATGTTGTTGAACATCTTTTCATGTGCCTAGTCATCATTTTATATCTTCCTTTTTTAAAGTGTCTATTCAGATTTTTCCCTACTTTTTACTGAATTGCCTTCTTATCATTGAGTTTTAAATGTTCTTTATATATTCTGGATACAAGTCTTTGAAAAACATCTGTACTGTAAATTTTTTTCTCAGTCTATGACTTGCTGTAATTTTTAAAATTAAGTCTCTCGTAAACAATTTTTTTAAATTTTGATATCTAATTTATAATTTTTAATGGATCATGTGTTTGGTATACCATTTAAGAAATCTATGCCTAATTCAAAGTCTTGAAGATTTTATGTTTTCTCCCTGCAGTTTTATACTTTTAGCATTGTGCACAGGCCTATGATCCACTTTGAGTTAATTTTTGTGTATGATGTGCAAATCTTTTTTTTTCTTTTTTTTTTAGCTGAGCCATCCTGCCACCTGTTGGCAGCTCAGCAGCTGCTCAGCTCGGTCCGGGACTCAAACTGCTGTTGCTCAGAGCTCAAACTCTTGAGCGAGCTCTTAACCAACTGAGCCCCTCAGCCGGCCCTGCAAATCTTGTATATATTGGGTTGTCGGAAAAGTCATGACACGTTTTTGCAATGAAAAACATAGAAAAAATATGTCATGACTTTCCTGACAACCCAATAGTATAAAGGTTAGGATTCATTATTTTTCCCATAGGGATATCCAGTTTTTCCAGCACACAACTTTTTGAAAAGATTATCCTTTCCCCATTTAATTCCTTGGCATATTTGTTGATTACCAGTTGACCAACGGTCCTCTATATTCTGTTTCATTGACCTACATGTGCATCTCTATGCCAGCAATATAGTGTCTTGAATTGATGTAGCTTTACTGTAAGTCTTGAAATGAAGTTGTGTGAGTTCCAAATGTTTTTGTTTTATTTCAAATTTGTTTCAATAATTCTAAGTTCTTTCCACAAATATATATTTTTTGTATATATATGTATATATATTTTGTATATATATACATATATATGTATATATTTTGGAATCCATCTTTGAAAATACATATATTTGAGCATTTCTTCCAAAACAACTGCAGGGATATTCATTGGGATCAGGTTGAATATATGGATCAATCTGGGAAGAACTGATATCTTAACATTATAGAGTCTTCCAATCAATCAGCATATTTCGTTGATTATTTAGGTCTTACTTGGGTTTTCCTACCCATGTTTGAAACCATATATAGGTTTTGCAGATATTTTGTTAGATTTCTTCCTAAATATTCCATGTTTGAGGCCATTAAAAATCAAATTTTAAAATTTCATTTTCAAATTTTTTGTTACTATTTTATACAAATGCAACTAACTTTTGTATATAACCTTGTATACAAAGACTTTGCTAATTTTCCTTTTGGTTCTGGTGTGTGTGGATTCGTTAGTATTTTCTACATATATAATCATGTCATCCAAAAATGAAAAGTTTTACTTCTTTTGCATTCTGTATGCCTCTTATTTCATTTTCTTGCCTTTTTACACTGGGTAGGATCTTGAATAAAATAAAAGGTTGTGAGAGTCAACAACCTTGCCTTGTTCCCTATCTTAGAAATCAGCCATTAAATCTGATGATTTTAAGTTTTCATAGATTTCCTTTTCATTTTGAGGAATTCTCTTCTATTTATAGTTTGCTGGATAATTTTATAATAAATGAATAAACTTTATCAAATATTTTTTCTTCATCTATTGTAATAATCATGTTATTTTTCAAACAAACAAGGCAAACAAAGAAAGGAACAAACACTCACACACGCAGACAACAGTTTAGCGGTCACCAGAAGGTAAGGGGGGAAGGGAGGTGGTAGAAGATGGCAAAGGGGGTCAAATAAGGAGAACTGAGTCTGGGTGGTGAACACACAATGCAATATATAGATGATGTATTATAGAAATGTACATTTGAAACCTATACAATTGTACTAACCAATGTCACCCCAATAAATTTAATTTAAAAAGTAATCATGTTGTTTTAATATTTTATGCTGTTTACATGGTGAATTACACTTATTGATTTTCTACTGTTAAACCAACCTTTTATGTCTGAGATGACCTCCACATGGCCATAGCATATTGTCCTTTTCAGACATGGTGGATTCAATTAGCTAATATTTTATTAAGGATATTTTACTAAGTTCATGAGGAATGTGTTTCTGTAGTTTTTTATGTACTGTCTTTGGTTTTGGAATCTAGGTAATGCTGGTCACATAAAATTAGTTGGGAGGTAGTCCCTTCTACTCTACTTCCTGAAAGACTTGGTAGGACTGGTCTTATACCATCCTCAAATATTTGGAAAATTCGCCCACAAAGCCACCTGGGGCTGGAGTTTTCTTTGTTGAAAGAAATTTATTTATTAAATTTCTTTACTAGATATAGGGATATTCACATTTGAAAATTTCTTTTAAAGTTGTTTTAGAAATGTGTTTCTTTCAAAGATTTTGACAATTTCACTATGTTGTTGAATTATTGTCATGAACGTGCTTTAATTTCTGTAATATCCATAGTGCTATCTTCTCATTCATTCCTGACATTTATAATTTGTGTCCTTCTTTTTCTTGATCAACCTACCTAGAGGTTTATCGATTTTACTATTGTTCCCAAGCATCCAGCTCTTGATTTAATTACTTTTCTTTATTTTTTGTTTACATTCTATTTCATCAATTTCTACTCTACTTCATTATTTTTTTCTTCTATATTGCCCTTAATTTGTTCTTATTTTCCTAGCTTCATAAGGTTGAAATTTAGATCCTTAATTTTAAAACCTTTCTTCATTTTAATGTGAACATTATTAAGCTATAAATTTCCCCCTAGCATTTCTCTAGGTGCATCCAACAAAATGTATTGATTGTGTTTTTGTTTTCATTAAGTTAAAATATTTTTAATTTCTTTAGTGCATTCTTCTTTCTCAATTGCTCTTTTCAAAAAGTATATACTAATTTCCAAATATTTAAAAGTTTTCCATACAACACTTTTTAATTTATTTTCAGTTTATTATTCTGTTGTGGTCAGAGAACATATTCTATGATTTCAATCATTTTAAATTTATTGAGAGTTATTTTATGTTCCAGCACATGGTCTATCTTATGGAACGTTCCATGTGCACTTGAAAATCATGTATAATCTGGAAATATTGGGTGGAGTATGCTATAACAGTCTATTATGTGGGTATAAAACTAGATGTCAATAACAGAAGGAAAACTGGGAAACTAAACAACACTCTTGGGCAACCAATGGGTCAAATAAGAAAGCAAAAAGTAAAATTGAAAACTATCTGGAAGCAAATGGAAATGGAAACCAAACATACAAAATTTATAAGATGCAGAAAAAGCAGTTCTAAAGGAAAGCTTATAGCAATAATTCCTATATTAAGAAAAAAGACAGATCTCAAAGAAACAACCATCCCTTACACCTCACAGAATTAGACAAACAAAAAAGAACAAAATACAGAAAGAATAAAATAATAAATATTACAGAAAAAATAAATGAAATAGAAACTAGGACAATAGAAAAGATAAATGAAATTAAGAGTTAGATTTTTTTGAAAAGATAAATAAAATTGACAAACTTTAGCTAGACTAAGAAAAAAAAGAGGACTCAAATAAATAAAACAATAAATGAAAGTTAGATATTACAACTGATACCACAGAAATACAAAGTATCATAAGAAACTACTGTGAAAAGCTATACTCCAACAACTTGGGTAACTTGGAAAAATAGATAAATTGCTGGAAACATACAATCTATGAAGACTGAATCATGAAGAAACAGGGTATCTAAACATACCAATAATGAGTAAGCATTGAAGCAGTAATCAAAAACCTCCCAACAGATAGAAAAGATAGTTTGGGGAACATAATCAATAATGTGGTAAATATTTTTTAGGGGGCCAGATGGACCCATGTCTTGTTGGGAGACCACTTCATGGATGATGTAGAGGCCTGACTACTGTTCTGTACATCTGAAGCTGCCATTGAATAATACTATATGTCAACTATAATTTAATACATATATAGTCATGGGATGTGGAGTATAGTGTGGGAATGGAGTCAATGGAATTGTAATGGATATGTATGATATCGGGGGTAGGGGGCAGTGGATGGGGGAGGGCGTTTGTCACTTAGTGAGGGGTGAAAAGGATAACTATTGCATTGTTTTGCACACCTGAAACTAATAATAAAAAATAAAAATAAATTTTAAAAAAACCTCCCAACAAAGAAAACCCCAGGACCAGATGGCTTCACTGGAGAATTCTACCAAGCATTTAAAGGAAATTACTGCCAATTCTCAAACTCTTCCAAAAAATTAAAGAGCAAGAAACATTTCCGAACTCATTTTATAAGGCCAGTTATTATTCTCATACCAAAACCAGATAAGGACATTACAATAAAAAAAGAAAAAAAAGAAAGAAATACAGGCCAATATCCCTGATAACCATGATGCAAAAATACTGAACAAAATATTGGGTTGTTGGAAAAGTCATGAGGTATTTGTCTATGTTTTTCAAAGGTCATTTATTTATATAAAGAACAAAGATCAATCGATGATATATTGCCCATTTTGTTCGATAATCTTTTGCCTTCTTTCAGTGAGCTTCATAATTCCTTGTTCATAGAAGGACCTGTCTTTATTTGCGAAAAACTGAACAAGGTGCTGATTTACAGCCTCATCTGAATTGAACGTTATACCACGCAAGGAGTTTTGAAGAGAGCGAAACAAGTGGAAGTCTGACAACACAAGGTCAGGCATGTATGGTGGGTGTGGCAACACATCCCATCGAAGCTCCAATCATTTTTGATGGATGATCAAACTTGTGTGTGGTCTCGCATTGTCGCAATTAAACACAACTCCTTTACAATTAACAAGCTCTGGACATTTCTGGATGATGGATTCATTCAAACTGTCCAATTGGTGATAGTACACATTCGAATTAATTGTTAGGTTCCTTGGTAGGAGCTCGAAAAACATGACACCTTTAAAATCCCACACTGAGAGCATAGCCTTCCTCTGATGAATGTCTGCTTTCAATGTCGTTTGAGGCAAATCATCACGTCGGGACCAAGACCATTTGTACAACACATTGTTGTAAACAATCCACTTCTCATCACCAGTTATCAGTCGCTTCAATAAAAGGATCGTTTTCCTCACGTTTAATGAGCATATTGCAGATGTTTATACGCGCCGTCAAATGAACTTCTTTGAGTTCATGCAGAACCCAAATATCGAGTTTGCTTATGTATCCCAGCTTCTTCACGTGGTCATGAAAGCTTGAATGATGGATGTTCAATGTTTCTGCAATCTCTCGTGTCGTGTAACATGGGTTTGACTTGATCAATGCCTTTATTTTGTTGTCATCAAACTCGGTGGGCCTCCCTGACCAAGGAGCATTGTTGAGATCAAAGTAACCAGCACGGAATTTTGTGAACCATCGTTGGCACTGACATTCTTGTAGAGCATTGTCACCGTAAACTTTATGCAACTTTTCACAAGCTTGATGCGCATTCTTCCCTTTATGGAAGTAAAACAGTAAAATATGGCAAAAATGCACAGTTTGGTTTTCCATCTTCAACTTGTTGTAAAATCTCCAAAACTCAACCAAATCACTCAATTTGTTTAGAGTGAAGCTAGAACTGTCATCTGTCAAATGACATAGCAATAACATAGATGTGAATGACTCTAGTACTTCCAAAAATGTACTAGTGCCATCTGTTGCAAACATGCATCATAACTTTTCCGACAACCCAATAGTAGCAAACTAAATTCAACAATATATTAAAAAGGTGATACACCATGATCAAGTTGGGTTTATCCCTGGCATGCAAGGATGGTACAACATATGCAAATCAGTAAACTTGATTCATCACCACATTAACAGAAATAATGATAAAAATCATGTGATCATCTCAATAGATGCAGAAAAAGCATTTGAAAATATTCATCATTTTATGATAAAAACCCTCACTAGATTACCTATAGAAGAAATGTACAGCAACATAATAAAGGCCATATATGACAAGTCCATAACTTACACCATACTCAATGGTGAAAAGCTAAAAACTTTTCCTCTAAAATTAGGGAGAAGACAAAGTGCCCACTCTTACCACTTTATTCAACATAGTACTGGAAGTCCTAACCAGAGCAATTAGGTAAGAAGAAAGAATAAAAGTCATCCAAATTGGAAAGAAAAAAGTAAATTATTTGTGGTGCAGGTGCCATCATTTATATATAGAAAACCCTAAAGACTCCACCAAAAAACTGTTTAGGGGCCGGCCGAGTGGCGCGATGGTTGAGAACTCGCTTGGGATGCCGGAGAGCCCCGGTTCGGATCCCACATATGAGGGCCAGTGACACTGCCCTCTACAGCTGAGATGCTGAACAATGGCTCAACCTGGAGCTGGGCTGCCCCCCTTCCCCCAATTCCCCAGCACTGTTCCCATCCCCCCAATTCCCCAATAAAAATCTTAAAAAAAAAAAAACTGTTTAGAACTAATAAATGCAGTCAGCAAACTTGCAGTACACAAAATAAACATACAAAAATCAGTTGTGTTCCTATCCACTAACAATGAACTACCTGAAAAAGTAATTAAAAAAACAAATCCATTTACAACAACAACAAAGAGAACAAACTACCTAGCAATAAATTTTACCAAGGAGATGAAAGATCTGTACTTTAAAAACTATATGACATTGATGAAAGAAACTGAAGAAGACACAAATAATTGGAAATATATTCCATGTTCATGGAGTGGAGATTAATATTGTTAATTCATATTACAAAGCATCCATATTACAAAGCAATCTACAGATTTAATGCAGTCTCTTATTAAAATTCCAATGGCATTTTGCACAGAAATTTTTTTAAAATCCTAAAGTTCATATGGAACCATTGAAGACTCTGAATAACTAACCAAAGCAATCTTGAGAAAGAAAAAAGAACAAAGCTGGAGGCATCACACTTCCTGTTGCCTCAACTGCCATGAGCTCATCTCTGTTTTCTCAGCTCAGTGAAACCAACATACTTTTTGGGATCGCCTCCCTGCACAATGATCCAAAAAGTGCAACCAGGAAGAAACAACGGACAGCACAAGGCTCACTTGATTTCTCTTATCTTAGAGATCAAGGTTTTCACACTCTGAAAACAGATATTTCACATATTTGTTCAATTTCCTAATTGTTTACAGCAGGATATAAATATCATAAACAACAAAGTTAGGACAAAGGTGACTGACGTCTCTGGCACCTTAATCTTAAAGAGGCATACAAGTCTCAGGGTCATGCAAATGTAGGTCATGCAAAACACAAAAGTGACAGCATCCTTACATTTTTCACTCTAAGCATCTCACATGCCTTACCCTAGTACCAGTCTTAATAAATAAAATTAAGAAACAAAATAGAAATTATAAGAAATATTTGTAACATACATGACAAACCAAAAGATGGTATCTGTCATATATAGTCTGTGTATGAAAAGCTTTGATAATTTACTCCAATATACTCTTCGAGAAATGTTGTAGCAATTTAAAGTTCCATTCGCCAAATATGAAAGTTCTCCATTCTCAACCTCCTCATAAATAACTTTCTGAGTCTTTTATATCTTTGCTCATTTGAGAGGTAAAAAAGCCTGTTAAGTTACATGTCTTAAATTACTGCATGGACAGCTTTCTTTTTAAGCCAAATAAATAAAAAGAAGGTACAATTTTTATTTCTTTTGAGAGCTGCATGTTTATGGGTCTTTGCTTGTTTGTTTGTTTTGCCCATTTCTACAATTCAAGGATATTTACAATTTACAATTCATGGGAGAAAACTGGGAATTTCGGGACAAGATGGTTTGGAGAAAACGTAAATGAATGAACCTGTGGGGTGGGCACAAAACACTGTCTATCAGAATTCTTGGCAGGGAATGAATTGCTATCTCAGGAGAGGGTGCTCCCTTATCCAACCATATGTTCCCCTTCCATCATCCAGCATCTTCAGGTTTCGTTCCCACGTGTCCTCTTCCAAACCTGCTGGCACTTATTCTTCAGCTTCCTCAGCATAATACCCCTCTTCTCCGTTAGCAAACCAGCAGATTCCAAGCTGGCTGTGTGGGATTTGACTCTTCTTGCTAGACTGGGATTTGCCTGAAGGGGAATTGGATCTGGATCTTGAGGTGAATAAGTCCTTGTAAGCACCTAGCTCACTTAAGGCTTTTGCATCACCTTAAAACAACAGGGGGTCACTATTTTCTAATGGGAGAATTGACCACTTCTGAAGCTCACGGTTCTGTACTGAACCTACACAGATGACCCCCATTCCAAATCTAAGAGTCCCACTATTTTCTAACAAGGGGAATGACCTCAGGTTTCAGGGAAATCTGGGCGCTCACAGCTCTGAAGTGAACCCACTCAGATATCCACACCCCAGGCTCAGGGTCCCACTCCATCCCTATTAGAGCCCTGAGCTTGATGTGGAACATTTTCTGGAGGCAAGACTTTAACCTCCTCTCAAGACTTCCTATCCTAATGATTAAGCCTGAGTGGTCCTCCACTCTGTCCTCCGGCTGCCACAGATTAAACGCTCACAAGGAGACAATCTGGCTTTTACATTTCTCCTTGAATTGCTAAATAATCACTTTATGTCTGTCACCATCTCTTTGATGATTCAGTGGTGCTCAGGAAAGCCAAACAGTTCTGTAGTTATTAGAGGTACCATTTCCCTCATACATCTCCAGTGCCAAAAACATTACATCATTTGGTGTGTCCCCTTCCACCCAGATGCCATCTTAGCTCATTCCTGGTGAAAGCGTTAATAAGTTCATGTCATTTGCATGGCAGGGATTATCTATATTCCATTTCTCACCGGCGATGGGGTCCAGTGCTAACCTTTCGGGGAGTGACCCATCTCCACAATTCCATTTTAGAGACTGTGTCCAAGGTCATTCCTGTTTCACTGGCCTGCACCCATTTCCTGAAAACGGAGATGGAGAGATGCATGCAGGTTGGTAGGCGAGAGCTCTAGTGAGATACACTTGTAAGGAAGTGAAGAAGGCAGGAGTGGCAGGAAGGCAGAGGGAAGAGCTGACCTACAATGTAGTTTTAACTAAGAACTCCGATAATCCTATGAGAAGCTCTGAAGCCAGCTTGGCTCTTCAGTTGTCTCAAGTTGGGACAAGAGTATGAGGCTTAAATGCCCAGACATTGGCTGTGGGCCATCTCATTGGGAAGAGAGTAACCTTGAATGAGGCAGTTTCTTTTGGTAAAGGGTAATTCCCATGCACAATGCAACTGAGAGCCTTCAAACCCGAAATTCCGAGCAGCTGGGTGAATGAGTGTTTTGGCCTTTAAGAGGGGATCTAAATGCTCCCCTTTTCCCTAATTCCTGCCTCTCTGTTACTCAATAATGTAGTAGCACATAAGCCTTTGTCTCGAGGTCTGCTTTTTTTTTTTTTTTAAAGATTTTATTGGGGAACTGGGGGAGGGGAACAGCATTAGGGAATCAGGGAAGGGGAACAGATAAGTTGCTGTGCTTTTGTTCTTCAGTCTAGTTGTGGAGGATGTCGCTTCACTGGCCCATGTTGGTATTATCATTGTGCTCTTCCTGGGTGAGGCAGATCGCTTGCCAGCCATTGGACGGCCGCTCACGGCGGCTCCTGGCAGCTCACGCCAACTGCCGGCCACTCATGCTGGCTGCTGGCCACTCACGGTAGTTTATGGCAGCCCACTGCAGCTTCACTGTAGCCTACGCCATCGCTGGAGACTCATGGCAGCCCAGCTCCAGGTTGAGCTGTTGTTCACCATCTTAGCTGTAGAGGGTGCAGCGTCACTGGCCCTTCATGTGGGATCTGAACCGGGGCCCTGCTGCTCAGAGCTGGCGTCCCAAGCCCACTCCTAACCAACGCGTCACTCGGCTGGTCCAAGGTCTGCTTTCTTTAAGAACCCAGTCAAAGATGTAAAGAAAAGCGTGGACTATATGAGTTATTTGGCTATGATCTCTCCAAATACGAACTTCTATGCTGTGTTCTATGGTGCTGGCACTGAGATTGCAAATACATTTCCCAGATTTCTGTGCCTCATTGCATCTCTTCAGAGGTCCAGGCAGCATCTAGATCACACTTCCTTCTCAAAGCCTGAGCTCCACAGAGCCCCTCCCATGAGCGTCTTGGTTCACTTGCCCCAATTTTTTCCTTTTGTTTCCCCCATCTTTAGAGACAGTAGCTGTTTCTTGCAGTTCTTATCTCTGTGTTATCTCCAAATTTCTCTTCTGCTTTTTCAGCTTTTCAATTCCTCTGTAACCATTAACCATCTCCCACATCTAATTTCCTATGTCAAAATACCTACTGTGGACTCTCTTTTCTTGACAGATTCTGCCTGAGACAGTCATTTGCCTAAAAAAAATAAAACAAACAAAAACAAAAACAAAGAAGACGGTTTTCCCTGTGCTTGAAAAAATAATGATGACTTGGAATAGCTTCTTTGGTAAGGTAGCACAAGAACTGACAAAGGATGTGAAAAAACTTGTTGCACTCAATTGAAAATTATCAACTAATTTTCAGTAGCACCGTTTTGTGCAATTGTATCACTTCTGGCAGCCAAGTTGTAGAAAGAGCACAGGCAAACATTTGAGTTGATTACAGGTTTTCTGAATAGATGGGTGTGAGAAGGGCAGGGAGGCAATGTTACTGAGGAAGCTGCCAGGAGAGAGTTCTAAGTCAGAAATCACCCTGAAGGAGGCCCAGGGCGTAATAATAAATTTTTTCCAGAAAAACGTAACTACATAAGATATATAAATAGAACTTCATATCAAAGCCATCTTCTACTAGTGTTTAGAAGTGAAAAGAAGACTACACAGTTCTTTCATATTTGTCTCAAGTTTCAATGAGGTAATGGCAAATGGTAATCATATGATCAAATATTTTATCACAGCTTTGTAAAGCAAAACTAGTTCATTGCTGTAGAGTCATCGTTTGGATTCTGTTTAGGTTAGATTTAGAATAAAGAAATAAATAGCTGAACTCTGTTTTGCCTTTTATATCCCATTCTCTTTGCCAAATAGTCAAGGCTTAGGGAGGGTCACTTCAGCACAAACTTGCAAATTTCCAGAATAAATGCTGCTTCTGTAATCTCTTGTTGTATAATATTATAAGATTCTGGAAAACTACCTTGTCAGAGTTAAGACTGCCTCTCTCAGCAAAGCTTACCATTTCCTATTGCAAAATATGATTGGAGACAAGTCATAATTTGGGGATACATAATTAAGGAAACTTTTAAAAATGATCTTCTTGAAACAGATAATAGACCCATGATCCACCCTTACTTACACCTCAGTTCCTTTAAGAAAGTGAAATCACTTTCATAGGTAGGAAATTACCTCTTTAAGACACAGTCCAGTTGTTCCTCCTCTAATACAAAAACTGATCCTTGAAAGAGCTGCTTCTCCACCTCATCCTAGCTAAATTTGGCTCTTCCTTTGGCATCCTCTACCACTTATATACCTCAGATGGAACTAGGAATGTTTCTAAGGGTTATTCCCACTCCTGGTCTAATTAACTGCTCTGCAGGGAAAAAACAACAGGTCTTATCTTTTATTATAATCTTGAGAAAGTATGTCTCCTTGCTGACAATAAACACAGTTTTTTTAATCATTTAGGAACATTCTTGTTTGTATGTGGCCCTTCCAGTTGGAATAAAATACATTCCATTGAAATACAACTAAGAGGAAAATTGCAGCTTAGATTGGGTTCTTCCATACTCCCTGAAGATCTCCCCCTACTCCAGAGTATTTCAGGCCAAAGAGTGTTTGCTAAAACTGGGAAAGGTAGGGAAACAAAAAGGGGCACAAGATAATGACAAAATCTTCTTGTCCCAAAGACCTGAGCTCACTGAGGGATCATATGATAGCATACCCTGTGAAAGGGATTTTCCAGGTGAATAGCATGGCGGACTCTTTGTGAAGGAACTTGTGCTGGGAGGGAAAATTCACTCACATGTTTGTATTACCTATTACTGTGTAACAAACCACTCCAAAACAGAGGGATCTAAACCCACCATGTACTTGTTCATGATTCTGCAAACTAGGGCTGAATACAGCAGTGCTCTTTTGGGGGGTGGGGGGGCTCATCTAGAGTCTCTCAGCTGCTCACGCATCTGTGATTGTCTGGAGAATTGAATGAGACTGAACATCTAAGACTTCACTCCCACCTCTGGGGCTTCTTTTATCAGTGAATCTCCATAGATTCTAAACATTCAAGTTTCTTGTAATCATCGCTTTTCCTCTTCCCCATCTTCCTTAGTTGCATTTAGGTAAACTATCTCAGCTGGGGTATTTTCCTCTCCTGTGTACTCTTCACAGCACCCTGTTGACAGTCTCCTCTTCACCCACATTATAGGTGCACTGTAACTGCCTTTTAACCTCTCTGCACCCTCATTCCTCACCCCTCCTGTTCCTGCTTCAGCACCCACCCCCACCTCCTCCAATAAACACATAGACTGTCAGTTGCTTAAGAGCCGAGTTTTCTTGTTCATGGTTTTATTCCCACTGTCTGGCACAGTGCCTAGAACATAACAAGTGATCACAATGTACCTGTTGAGGAAGTATGACTAAATAGCAAAATCATGAATTGAAAGTAAAAATAAAAATTGAATTCCACCTCCCTGGAATTTCCAAAAATAAATAACAGAAGTTATTCACGGGGATGTCGAGTCCAGGAATTGGAATGGTGAGTCAGTGAGTCATTACAATGAGACATTGTCAGTATTTGATAAATCCATTGCTTCATAAGTAGGTTATTCTCAAGAAAAAGAGAATTAATACAGAACACATTATTTAATAAAAAGTAATGAAGCAATATCAGGATACTTTGCAGTAGGGGGAGATCTTAAGGGAGTCAGGTCAGTGCAACAAGTTTTTTCACATCCTTTGTCAGCTCTTGCAGTAATTTACCAGAGGAGCCATTCCAAATTGTCATCTTGACATCATTCTTTTCAAGCACAAGGCACACTGCTGTCTTCCTTTTTTTAGGCCAAGGCCTAGATCAGGTGCAATCTGAAGAAAAGAGTCCACACTGAGTATTTTGACAGAGAAAACTGGATATATTAATGCCAAACACATCATAGTAACCGTTACAAAAAATTACTTTGACTTATCACCTGACAACTTGATCAAGACATTTCAAAATCTTGTTGAAAGCAAACAATTTTAAAAATTGAATTATCATTCATTTAATTATATTTTTCCAAAATAATTTTTAAAATAGAGTATTTTTTATTTTGTGTGTTTTAAATATGTTTGGAGCTGCAAATTAATCACTTTCACCATATAACTTGTATAAAAAGTCTCCATCATACAATTTAATTGGCAAAGCAGTAATGATTGTCAAGTCATTCAGCTAAGTCAGACTTATTTTCTATTAGAGAAAAACCTAACTTCATTTTTAAGTTAAAAGAAACATATTTACATGAGTTTTATAGACTATAAAACCATGAACAACTAAATTTACAGAGAATATATTATAAGGTAAATTACTAAAAGCAATAGTGTTAAGATTATTATGATATAGAAATGATATAATAAATGTCTCCATTTTTTACAAAAAATATTAGTCAATATGCCCTTTCTCATTACTTAATTTGTAACTAAGGCAATGATTTGTGTGACTAAATCATGTTATTCATTTTTTGAGGAATATTATAAATATACGTCATTATGCATCAAACTTCAGAGTTTGGCTTTGAGGAATAATTAAATAAGAGTTATTTTAAAAATCAAAAATAATTTTAGTAATTTAACATACAGCATGATCAAAACTTATCTACATGGTAGTGAAAGAGAAAGGTATAAACAGTTAAAAACAATTAACACCAGTAGATAGCATATATATTTTTCTTACTAAGGGATTGAAATTATAAAAATATTAAAAAGGAATTTAAAATATCAAATGAATATCATTCTATGAGTAAAATAAGACAACAAATTAATTGGAATGAATATTTTATAATAAGGTTTGATATATAAGTTTTATCTATCATATTAAATAAAACACACTGAATCTGAAACAAATTACGTAAGCTTTTTATCTCTGGGTTTTATTGATGATATCTTAAATATTTCTGGTAGTCATAAAATATTTCATTTACTTTTCAATAAAATTGGCATTATTAATATCTTTGGCTTTGACTATTTATAGATGTCTTCCTGTCCAAATAATAGTATATCCTCGAGATGAAAACTAAGAGAGTTATATACAACTCAACACCAAAAAAACAAACAATCCAATTAAAAAATGGCAGAGGACCTGATAGACATTTCTCCAAAGAGGACATACAGATGGCCAATAGATATATGAAAAGATGCTCAATGTCACTAATCATCAGAGAAATGCAAATCTAAATCACAATGAGATATCAACTCACTGTGGTCAAAATAGCCATCATCAATAAATTAACAAACAGCAAATGTTGTCAAGGATGCGAAGAAAAGGGAACCCTGGTGCACTGTTGGTTGGATTGCAAATTGGTGCAGCCACTATGGAAAATGGGTTGGAGGTTCCTCAAAAAATTACAAATAGAACTACCTTATGACCCAGCAACTCCACTTCTGGGTAGTTGCCTGAAGAAATCCAAAACACTAATTTGAAAAGATATATGCACCCCTATGTTCACTGCAGCACTATCCACAATAGCCAAGATATGGAAACAACCAAAATCCCCATCAATAGACGATTGGATAAAGAAATGTTGGTAATATATACAATGGACTGTTAGCCATAAAAAAGAATGAAATCTTACCATTGCATCATCATGGATGGACCTAGAGGGTATTATGCTGAGTGAAATAAGTCTGACTGAGAAAGGTAAATACCATATGCTCTCACTTATATTTGGAATCTAAAGAACAGAATAAGCGAACAAACAAAACAGAAAGACTCATAGATACAGAGAACAAACTGATGGTTGCCAGAAGGGAAGGGAATTGAAAGTCTAGGTGGAAAAGGTGAAGGGAATAAGAAGTACAAATTGGTAGTTAGAAAATAGTCATGAGGATGTAAAGTACAGCATAAGGAATATAGTCAATAATGTTGTAACAACTGTGTATTGTGCCAGGGGGTTACCAGACTAATCTGGGGGATCACTGCATAAATTATATAAATGTCTAACCACTATGCTGTACACCTGAAACTAATATAAAATAATACTAAATGTCAACTGTGACTAAAAATAAATAAATAATTTTTTAAAGAAAATTGAGAAGAGTTAAAAACTAAGTGCTTAGGTTTTTGAGATTCACTTTATGAAAATGTATGTTCCACAAGAGCATTGTGGAACAATGTATTTCAAGAGCATAAAATATGCTTGACATTTACTAAGCAGTCAAAACATTTGCTGAAAGGAAAGATGTCTTTAAATAGTCCATATATTACTATGTGATCAGTCCTTAGCAGTGAGATCCTGGCCCCCTAGGGTTATAAGTTATTTAGATTTTAGATTAATAAAAATAATATTAATAGGAATAACCAAAAATTTTAAAGTTGTACCAATCTAGCCTATTAGACTGTACCAATCTATAGTCCTTTCATCAACGAGCTACTACAGTTTTCCCACATTCTCATCATCACTTGGTATTTTCACTCATTTAAAATTTTTTTTGCCAATCTGATAAGCAAAAAAAATTATGGCATTTCACTGTGGTTTAAATTTGTTTTTCTACTTATTAATGATGTTAGTCATATATGTATTAAAGAAACAGTGTCCAAATTAATATCAATAAGCTTGAAAATCTAGCAGAAATTAATTTAGACTTAAATCAGAATGTTGAAATGGGTCACAATGTTTCAGTATTGGCAGAGGCTCCAAAAAAGCAGAAACGAAAAGCAAATACCCCCAATCTCCAAAGTGAGGTGCTAAATGACCTGTGTAGTTCCCACAGTAAATGGTTTTTATCTGAAGCCTAACACCAAAGAGAGGCTATGCAAGAGTTGAGGCTGTGTGAAATAAAGGGTGTTGGGTCACATCCTTCTCCTGCCCACATGGGGGGAAATGTGTCCCTTGCCATCCGCAACACACAGGGCACTGCTACCTGACTCACCCTTGAAAGCAGACTGCTTTCTTGCCAATGGCAGATTAAAGATGCATAATTCCTTGAAACCAAATGGGAAACCCACAGTGGGAATGTCACAAGAGAGTCCTCTCAAAAGGGATCCCGTTTGCATGAGTTTCCTAGAGCTGCTGTAACAAAGTACGACAAACTGGGTGCCTACAACACACAGAAGTGTATTCCCTCCCAGTTCTGGAGGCTGGCAGTATGAAATCAAGGTGTCAGCAGGCCCATGCTCCCTGTGAGTCACAGGTAAAATCCCTCCTTGCCTGCTCCTAGCTGCTGCTGGTGGTTGTTGATCCCTGGTGCTTCTGAACTTGCAGTTGCATCACTGATTTCTGCCACTGTCGTCACAGGATGTTCTTTCTCCCTGCGTGTCTCTGTGTTCTCTTATAAGGACACACCAATCCTATTAGATCAGGGTCCGCCCTAATGAACTCATCTTAAATGAATTACATTTGCAAAGATCTTATTTCCAAATAAGGTTACGTTCACAAGTGTCAGGGTTTGGGACTTCCTATCTTTTGGGGGGATACAGTTCAACTCCCAACACCACCCCAGAGAGCATCTGCCAGGAAGAGAAACAGATTTAAGAGGTTGTGTGACCAGCTGAAAGTGATATTCTGCCTGAGTGAGGAGAGGTGCACCAGGGGGCCCTGCAGTGACATCTCTGGAAAGCCCGCAAAGCACCCCCGGGGCCAAGAGTTTGATTTAAACAACTCCCTCAACCAGAGCAACTCAGTGCCAGCCTGTCCCTGTGTCCTCCAAGTAGGACTCTCCTTCCCCCATCTTTTCTCCATTCCGCAGGAGCCAAAACCACACAGGAAAATGAGAGCAGAGGAAGGGGAAAAAGTCAGGGGAACTGGAGAAGACACCAGCCCTCCCTTCGCCCTGCAGGCTGGCTAAAGCAGGCCTAAGTTAGGAAGAAACCAAGCTTTCATTTGGAGCGAGGCCCAGTGCTTATTTCTCTTCTAATTATTACAGCAGGCGTGACATATTCATTTTAAAATGAAACTGCTCTTGTAACTAAAAGGGAAAAGCTTTCTAAGACTGAGTGGGGAAAATATGGGGCCAGGGGCAGGGAAGGACTAGACCCACAGAATGGTTTGGATGAGAGCATGTGGGATGATAATGTTGGTTTTGATTATAAGCTATGAGTTCCAATTTTCAATACTCTGGCAACATATGCTATTTCACCAAATTGGCTCAAAAGGAACTTGAGATCCTGAAGGGCTTTATAATCCCAGAAGAAATTGAAAAAGCTTCCAAAGAATTGGCTCATGTATATTACATATTTTTAAAAGAAAAATTAAAAGCAAATTTACTTTTACTGTGAAAAATGAAAGTGCTGAGATACTGATGGTGAGTAATAACACATAAAGATGTAGAGTGCCTTAAAATTTGAGGTCAACTCAATGTGTAGCCTGTCTGTAGGCAGCATGTCGTGACGCTTAAACATCAACAGAGATTACACAGCCTTGATTTCACAACCAGTAAAACATTCACCCTAGAGCCTTCCAGTAATCATTCAGTTATCCAGTCGGCATATTTCTCTCACAGAGCCCAAACTGCTTCAAACCTTTTACTAGTATGTTTATGAAAACAAACATAACCTATGTTAAGATGGTTAGATAGGAAGATTAAAAGACTTCTAGCCAAAGAGGCTTTGACAACCAGGTTCTATGTCTAGAAACAAGCCACAGAAGTTCAGTGTCTAATGACATGCAATAAACCGGGAGCAGGAAAAGAAAACCAGTTTGATGTCCACTATAGAGTTGCTATATAAAAACCCATTTCTCACTCATAAACTATACCCTTTAATTATATAAAGCATAAGTTTAAAAGACAGTACAGTCACACTTACACGATAGCCTTGAGAAGCTCTGACAGTATTTATAACCACTCCTGTGTTTCTCAGTTCCCTACAGAAATACTGAAGGTGGATTCTAGTACTCCCCTCTAGATGGACTCAGGTTGGTAGCCTGAAACCCTATCAAAAGAGCCAGGTGGCACTAAGATGTTTCCTAGAAGTGCTCTCATTTCCTTGTGGATGTATTTCATTGTAACCCAAGACCCATCAATGATTCAGAATACTGTGGTTTTGAAATGATTAATATGTAAATGTTGTAACAATGTGAGTCATAGGAAGGGGGAAAGGTGTGAGGAAATAGAAATCATTATAGGAAGGTACACCACAAATCTGTGCATATGGTTAGTCATGAATAAGAGCATTTGGAGCACAATCCTGGTCATTCACATTTTCTCCTCATCTGGCAAATGCAGATTACTAATATCAGAGGATACGTATAATGAATCACAAATGAAAATCATCATGGATTTTATTTTGCATGATTCATGCAACAGACATTTGTTGAACTCCCAGTATGTCCCAGGAATTGTGCTAGGTACACAACTAAATAGATAGATGGATAGATACTAGATAAGTAGGTAAGTGGGTGGATGGATCGATGGATGGATGGATGGATACTCCTGACTCTCAAAGAACTCCCAATTCAGGAAAGGCACGAGACAAGTAAACATAATTTACTGACTAAAAGTCCAAAAACATACCCAGTATTCAGGGCTAGAACATGGATTTTGAAACTCCCCCAGGGAATTTACATGCCCACACCACTGAATTAGATTAGCTCTTGATATATTTATAGCACTCAGAGTCGATTTTTTTCCCCTGAAGCATAAAATAATATTAAGTTCTTAAGTGCCTCAGGGATAACTTATTGCAAGTTAGTAATGTGAATTTAAAATACTCCTTCATTTTGTTTGCCTCTACAATGACAGGCTATGGAAAAAAACACATCTTTTATGGGAATTGCTTGGCATAGTTAAAATGGCAAATTTCTAGACAAATACATTTAACTCTTTAGGTGTGCAAGATACAAGATTACTGAACAGCATGGTGAATTATGTCTTCCTTTTCAAAGCTGGTACACAGAACACTGTAATTTATCCCTAACTTAGGAGACTACGCAACTAAGGTCATTTAGAGCAAGAACTTTATCTTTATTTCACATGATGTACCTACCCTGCAGCACTCAGCACATGCTTTACTTATAATATGCAGATACTCAGTAAATACTGGCTGTAGTGAGTAGTAGAAGCCCAATACTAAGAGATCTTATGTATATATTGATTAAAGTGATATTTCCCAGATTAAAAACCTGGCTCTTCAGGGTTTCCATTTCTTTTTGTTCATCCTTGTGCTTGTTCCTTTGTTAATATATTAATTCATTCAATGCACTGAGTACCTATTACATGCAAAATAAAGTGCTGTGCATTGTGAAGAAAACAGAGACAAATGATACAGTGATCCTGTCCTCAAGAAGTCCACAGTCTAATAACACATCTGTAGCACGTATGTAAATTCGCCTCAATGCCACATGAAAGGCAGACACCTGTGCTTACTGTATGGTAGATACTAGCCACATATGGCCATCAAGTACTTGAAATTTGTCTTGTCCAAATTAAGATGTGCAGAAAATGTAAAGTACACACTGGATTTCAAAGACAATATGAGAAAAAAACAATGTAAAAGACCTTGTTAAAATTTTTTATATTTATTGTATGTTGAAATTATAATATGGCAGAAATAAAATGTTGAAATATTAAAATCACTCAAACCTGTTTCTCCTTAACATTTTAATATGGCTACCAGAAAATGTAAAATTACATATGTAGCTCATATTATATCTCTATTGGAGAATGCTAATAAGGATAAGGGATTATAGATGTGTAGAGATCTTAGCAATTACCTCCATCATTGATGGGGTGCACAGGGGACCGGAGGAGACAATGGAGGAGACGGCGTATGAGCTGAGTTACTTTCTAAAGCTTAGATCCTGATGAGAAATTTCAGGAGGAATAAAATTGAGTTTGAGGTTATCCACGACCAGGTCAGACAACTTGCTCAAGATCTAGCTTTGTCTTACTTGAGAGGCTCCAGGCTGACTGCAACACACTTAGTTCTCAACTTCCACTTACTTACATGCTTTGCCACCTTCAAAGTACTCCCATTAAGACACCTTTACACATTTGGTTTTTATACTATCACCATAGACTCTATGGCATAAAGTAGTCCCTACATATTAATAACAAAAAAAACCCCCCAAAATTTAGGGGATTATCAGTAAAACACTCAGGTCACAAGACCAGTAAATCACGGAACAAAGATTAGAACACAACATTTCTGAGTAGTTTTCCTTAGGCTCTTTCTCATATATCATACTGTCTCTGTCTCATAGGATCTCTTTCTGCCAAGTGGTCTTATAACCAATCCAATATCCCAGGAGTCCTTCAAGTGGACTCTGCCTTGGGCCTGGGTACCTGCTGTGAACTCGAGATACAGCCAGCTCTTACAATGGCCCCAGCTACCCTGAGACAAACCTAAGCTACAGGTCCAAGGCACTTAGACACAAGAAATAAAAAAAGAATGAAAAATGTTGTCCTTGAGTGCCTACTACATACCAGGCACTGTTCTTGGCACTTTATAGACCCACTCATTTTACATTTCACAGCAATCTTTGAGAATAAATATTATTAAATTGTTTCAGGATTGGAGATTTCCTATGATGCCTCATAATGCTGACATTAACTAATCATCCACTATCCTCAAAGTCTCACTCTGTTTTCCTGGACTCATGGAGTCCTCCTGGCAGATAATCCTCACAATCCCCTTGGGATTAGTACCTATGAAGTCTGAGCTATAGTTTTATAGCCTAAAATGTAACTACCTCACCCATTTGAATGCATAACAATAGCATCACCTTACATTTATTAACAGCTATGAACTAGGCAATATAACAAGGATTTCTACGGTCCACATAAGCATACTATGAGGAAGGTCCCATTATTTTTCCCATTTTATGGATAAGCAAACAGTTTGAAAAAGACTAAGAGACTTGTCCAAAGTCAGGGAACGGTAAATGGCAGAACTGGGGTTCAAAAGCTTGACCATCTGTCTCCAAAGCCCAAATTCTTTACCATTATATTATGCTGTCTCCCATTGTTCCTCAGCGCCTTGAGCAAACTGAGAGCCACTGAAAGGGATCATAGGCTCCATACCGACTATGTAAGTCCACAGTAACACCGCTCCATGGTATAAGGACAGTTGAGCAACTGGTTTATCATCACCCTCCCACAACGTTCTAGTAGAGAAAGTGGGGCTGGATAGCCTTTGCTCCTTCCTCAAATGGTTTGTTGATTTGGTCCTTACAATCCAAGGACTTTCAAATGAGGCTCCCTTGTTTGTTTCAATGCTTCTTCTGAAGACTATTTGCAACCATACAGACAGGCCTCTGAGTATATACTTATCTACATATAAAGAAATCAAGTGACTAGCAACAGATGACACCACAGGTTAGTGACAAAGGAAAGATGAGAATTTTCAGCCCTCAAGTCGGTGGCCTGTTGCCCAGCCTGCCGTACAATATTGCTTCCCCAGATATCAGAAGGTAATACATCTGTGTCTGATCCACCATATGCTAGACAATCCTGAAAATCTACTGTGGTTTCATGCCCCAACTGTTCTTATATTACCATTGGCCCTGATGATTACATAGGGAATGAATTTTGTGGTAATGACATATTCCAGACCTAGGATAGGATAAGTAATTCACACCACCCCCATATGTGGCTTCATGGGCTAGCAGGGGAGTTATCAGACTTTATATGATTCTACACACATTTCTGCTGACTCAGAAATGGACATAAAATATAGAATAGCACTCTAGGACAAAGCATAGTTTTTGAAACTCCCTCAGGGAGTCTTTGTTCCTAAATCAATGATGTTACATGCTCACGTACAAGTGTATGCTTGCATATGTGTGTACAGAATGCACTGGTTTGAGTTATAGAGTAAGTCAACTGGAAATCACTCTAGGATAATCCCATGTAATTGTTAATGTGATATTAAAATAGTGCTGATTTCATAATGCTCTTTATTTGACTTAGCTTTCTCATACCATTATGCTTTTTAAAAATATAAAGCCCTAGTGAAATTTACAGCCATATATGGCTCCTTTCTCTGTATCTGTAATGCACATAACACTATAATTTACATTTACCTGCTCTTCCATGAAGCTAGACAGTTACTGATAGCTGACCACTTTCTCAGAGAGTAAACAGACAATAGATATTGCTTAAGCTCTTTTTATAGCAGAACTATAATAATAATTCTTTTAACTATAATAAGGATAGCTTATGTTTATTGAGTGCATACCATGTACTAAGCACTGTGAAAGGCACTTTACATGCTCCTCAAAATGACCACATGATTTAGATGTCATTAATAGCCACATGTCACTAATAAAAAACAATAGAGACCTTATACGTAGTAGTACCAACTCACAAAGCGAGTTCTCTAACTCCAGAGAACATGTATTGAGTCACCATGCAAAACTTTCAAGAAGGTCAAGGCCATGTTATTTAGTCTCTTAGAAACAGATGTGAGAGGAACTTGATTCCTAGACTTTAAATGTTTTAAAATAAAATTGAAAGAATAATTCTGATTTGGGCATGAGCTATGTTCCATCTTGAAGATCCATAATTGCAAATACAGGCTGATAGAAGCAAAACTGCAAGGTTCCAAGGCAGAGCACATGGAGAGCCATCAATGAGACCTCTCAGTTGAAGGCTAAGATCTTACATCATGCACTAAAAAGGCCACCGCTGCACAATAAATAATACTTAAAGAAGTCTATCAGCTGCACATGCCCCAGAACTACATTAAATACAATCTGACATGTTTGCACATAGCAGTAAAATACAACAAATCAAAGCACACATGCCAAAGTTAGGGTCATCAAATTAAAATATACACTGTCCTAAAAGTTTCCAAGTTTATGGTTCCAGCTACAACTAGTTTACAAATAAGTTCTGATTTTCAGTCACTTGTTGGAAGAAAAAACAAACATACAAATAACAACCTACAGGATCTAGCTTATGCTAAAATTGTAGCACCATTAATGAGGAGGTGCATGTAAGCGCATCTACGCTTGTGTTTGAGCACACATGTGTGCATTTATAATCATAATAATTCATGACCGTGTTTTGCCAGACCCAGGACTAGGAAATGCAACCACTCAACTAAGAGCCAAATCTGTAGCACAGATGTGACCCAAAAAGTGAGCAGAATAGTGTTAATTCTGTTGTCCTTTTAACATGCAAGACTGTTCATTCTCTGAAAAATAATGTTAAGTCTGAGTCCATAATTCGTAGTCCTTGCCAAGGTTCTCCTCAGTACAAACAGCTCTCAAAGTAAATTACACAAAATTTTGAACATCCCTGTTTACCTCCAATAAATGTGCTCCCAGGAGTCCATCAGTACCATGCATACAGCAATGTTCTGGTTTTATTTTTTTCTTTTCCAAATAGTTTCATATACATGAGTCCTTTTGTGTTGCTTCTTTGATGTTAACTCTGGAAATTATGGATGGATATTTGACCAGCTTATAAAATAAACAAATTAAATTTTCTGTGGACTGCATCAAGAATCAGTGAGCTACTGTTCATTCCTAAGGGTAACTTTCAATATATTTAGATTGGACAAACTATTGGTCTCTAGGGTTCTGCCAAAGCATTCCACTTGGACTCCAGGCAATAAAAAAAAAGGAGATAATAGAGACCCTTCTGCCTAATTTCCTGACCCCTCTGGAGCCAGTCTGGACAGGTATAAATGAATAGGGCCTGCGTCCTCACAGGATCTACACAATTGCCAGGTTTCCAACCCCATTTTATACATTTTTATGTCATGGCTTGGTCTCATGCATTAAAAAACTTAACCATTTCAAACCATTTCTCCATCCAGTTTCTACTAGATCTTTTTTTTTAACAGCAGGCATCCTCAAAAAGCAACTACTAACTAATTTCTCCAAGTTTTTTTATTATATTAAAAGATTATGCAAGAGATCACAGGTTTATTTCACCAAACATACTCCTTGCTGAAATCTTCAAATTGACTTCATAAAATAAACTGACTATGCATATTAAGAAATCATGTTGATAGTGCTAAAATCAAAACTGAACAATACTGACCATCACACATCCTTGATTAATATCAAGATTCAGGCAATAGCACCAAAATAATTATGTAGGACTTCATTCATTCATTCATTCATTCATTCATTTAATCAACAAATATTTCTTAGAAGATTATGTCTCATTCATTTTGCAATGTTCTGGAAACAAAAAGATAGATTTTTCTCTTCTAAAGTATATAGAATTAAAGGTAATGTGCAAATAAACAAATGTAGTAAGGTGTTATGGTGTTATGATTGATCTCAAGGATGCAATAAGATACCAAAGGAGAGAATAATCAGTCCTATCTTTAAGGGAGGAGGATATTATACAAATGTAATTGAAAGTAAAAACAAAAAACAAAATAAAACAAAAACACAGCCACGTCTCCTCCAATTAGGAGCATATTGAGAATTTAATGTGCCCCAATATAAGGAAAAACTATCGCTTCAAAATTTTTGTCACTTCCTTGTATAAACAAAAGAGGATGTTAGAAGAAGATAACCCTGTTATCTATTCATCCTATTAATACAATATCTTGTACAAGGCCAGGCACAGTATGGAATCCAAACAGCAGAAACTAGGAGTTGAATGTTCTCTGCATGATTAAGTAAACTGCAGCAGGCAGACAACACTGACTTGATTCCTCAAAATCCATGTCTGTTTTAACAGGGAATTAGACTGCACTGTCTCTGAGAATTATGATTTGATCAAAGAAACGTGTGTGAGTGTGTGTGTGTGTGTGTGTGTGTGTGTGTGTATGTGTGTGTCTGTGTGTGTGCGTTTTCCATCCAAAGTTGCCAGGGGGAAACTAGAAGGATTCAAGAACTGGAGGAGAAGGACATATCTCTGCCACACACTAGCAGAGAGGCCCCTGAAGTGTGCCTGGATTGGGACATGGGGTTGCCACATATGGTGATGCAGGCTGTGTAACACAAAACTCCAAGGCTTGCTTTTCATGATATGACATCTTTAAAGTGATGAAATAGAAAAACTGTCAACTGAGAATTCTACATCCAGGGAAAATATTTTTCAAAAATGAAGGCAAAATAAAGATTGTTGAAACAAACAAAGCTGAGAGAATTCATCACCAACAGAGCTGCACTACAGGAAGCTCTTGGAAAATGACACCAGATGGAAATTTGGATTTACACAAAAGAATAAAGAGCACCATGAATAGTAAATGTGTGAGTAAATATAAAGAACTTTTTTAAATCTCTTTAAAAAAATAAATAACTGTTTAAAGCAATAATAATAGCTTTGTTTTGTGGGGCTTATCTAGAAAATTCCACAAATGATATGAGGTGAAAATGAACAAACATTTTTGTAAGATTCTTGCACTAAATATGAAGTGGTATAATATTATTTAAAGGTAAACTATAATAAGTTAAAGATGTGTGCTATAAATCCTACTGTAACTGCCAAAAATATGAAACAAACTTATTACCAATAAACCAACAGTAAAGAAAATGCAATCATACAAAATACTCAAATTATCCAATAGACAGCAAGAAAAGAGGAAAAAGGGAACAAAGGAGACACAGGATAAATAGAAAACAAATAGCAAGATGATAAATTTTAACAGAACTATACAATCACATTAAATGTAAATGGCCTAAACATTCCAATTAAAAGACAGAGATCATCAGACTGAATAATAAGGTAAAACCCAATGATACACTGTTTTCAAAAAACTCAATTTAAATAAAAGACTCAGGTACTATGCAAACACTAAGCACAGGAAAGCTAAAGTGGATATATTCATATAAGAGAATGTAAACTTCAGATCAAGAAATATTATCAAGAATAAAAAAGGATATTTAAAGTGATAAGAGAATCAAGAAGACATAATAATCATAAATGTATAAGTACCTTAAAAACAATATAACAATATTTGAATATACTTGAAGCAAAAACCAATAGAACATAAAAGAGGCAATAGACAATCCACAATTACAGCTAGGGATTTCAACATATCCTCTCCAATAGTTGATAGAACAAGTAGACCAAAATTCAGTATGAAGAAAAATGAGAGGGAGTAAAATATAAAATCCAACAGTGTGAGCTCATCTCATAAAATAATTGGGGAAGACAGGTCATTTAAATGGGGCAGTGGTAGGTTTAGTTATAAGATGAAAGGCAACACCTGGAGTTTTGCAATATACAACCTACACTGCCATATGTGACAGACCCAGTTCCCAGGCTAGGCACACTTCAGGGCCTCTCTGCTAGTGAGTGATAAAGATATGTCCTCCTTGCCAGATTCTTCCTGAATCCCTTAATTTCTCATTGGTAATGCTGGATACAGAGAAAGATAGAGAGAGAGAGAGAGACAGAGAGAGAAAGGGAGAGGGAGGTTTCCTTGAGCAAACAATAATTCTCAGAGACAGTGCAATCTCTAACCAGGGTGAGCCATGGTACATAATAATTCACAGCAGTGATTTCCCAAAGTCTGGGTTTTAGTTTAGCATAACACCACAGAGGCTTCAGCAAAAAGGCCCAAGGTGGACACTGGATTTCTAATCACTGCTTGATGTAAGGGGAAAAGGCCTAACCATCTTGCCTTGATTTGTAACAGTTCTGAAGAGCTATCCAAACTCCAGGGCTCTTCTTGAGGTCGGCTGTGGCCTCCGTAATCATGGCATCCTTCTTCCTTCATTGTGTTGTTCTGAAGAACACTCCCTAACAAACATCCTCCATGCAAACCTCCATTTTATAATCCGTTTCTTGGGAACCAAACATAAGGTACAGGGAAGTGCTAGAGATATGAGAGAATTATAGCAAAAATCAGAGAGAGCAAACACTCTAATGTTTAAGGAATGGGTAGAAGAAAAAGAAACAGAAAATATATTGAAAGGGAAAATATATTGAGAGGTAAAAAAGAAACAGTGACAAGGAAAAGAAAATTATAAGAAGCCTCTGATATCTGACTGTTAATTAGGCAATAGGATGTTAGAATCGGGAGAGGTTAAGCCTGGATTTGGGAGTTTTGGCATTGAGAGGTGACAAGATACTTGCCAAATTAAAGTCAGGAAAGAATATTAAAAAGAATACATCGAGGGCCAGCCGAGTGGTGCCTTGGTTAAGCATTGGCTTGGGACGCCAGCTCTGAGCATCAGGGACCCAGTTCGGATCCCACATGAGGGCCAGTGACGCATCCTCTACAGCTAAGATGGTGAACAACAGTTCAACCTGGAGCTGGGCTGCGGTGAGTCACCAGCAATGACGTAGGCTGCAGTGGAGCTGCAGTGGGCCCCTGTAAGCTACTGTGAGCAGCTGGCAGCCAGCATGAGCTGCCAAGAGCCACCGTGAGCGGCCGTCCAGTGGCTGGCGACTGATCTGTCTCACCCAGGGAAGAGCACAATGATAATACCAACATGGGCCAGTGAAGCGATGTCCTCCACAATTAGACTGAAGAACAAAAGGACAGCAAATTGTCTGTTCCCCTTCCCCCAATTCCCCAAAAAAATCTGTAAAAAAAAAAGAAGGCATTGAACACTAGGTAAAGATATGCATGCTTAGGACTGAAGTATACTGATGTTTTCAAATTACTTTGAATGGGATGGATTAAAGGATGGATACAAGAATAAATAGATAAAGAAAATATAGTAAAATATTAATTGTAGAATTTAGGTGTTAGGTATATTCATATTCACTGTATAGCTTTTTCAACTCTTCTGAATGATTGAAAATGTTATAATGTGTTGGCAGGGAAGAGGATCCATTGAATTTGATACTGGGTAAACTGATAGCCCTTCCAGAGAAGTTCAGTGCAGTGGAGAGATGTGTGTAAGAGACAGATTGCAATAGGTTTAAGAATGAGCAAGATAGGATCAGCCGAGTGGCCCAGCTGGTTAAGAGCTCGATCAAGAGTGTGAGCTCTGAGCAACAGGGTCGCCGGTTCCATTCACGGCCCGAGCTGAGCTGCCGCTGAGCTGCCAACAGGTGGCAGGGTGGCTCCGCTAAAAAAAAAAAGAATGAGCAAGATGCCAAAGAAATGGAAGCTTTATTGTTGACTTTTTCTAAGAAACTTGACTGCTAATAGAAAAAGACAAATAAAACTACAGATAGAGGAGGATGCAGGGTTGAGAGAGGTGGTTTTTGTTTGCTTTCTTGTCTTGTTGGTTTGATTTTTTGCTTTATTGGGCTGTTGGAAAAGTCATGATGTATTTTTTTCTATGTTTTTCATTGCAGAAATGCATCATAACTTTTCCGACAACCCAATAGATGAGAGCCTTGCATATTTATGGTTTATCAGGAAGGAGTCGATAGAGAAGCAAGTTGTATACTTTCCAATGTACTTTTCTCAGCCTTTCCTAACCCTTAAGTCAGAGCCTTTCCAAAGACAATATATTGCTAGTGACATTTATTCATAGTAAAAGGAACTGATTTAAATGGTACAGAGAATAGCAGTTCTGGGTTTTGCTCTAACAAATCTATAGTTCTGGGCAAATACCCCTAAGTTAGGTCCGTGTATGAAATCAGAACAAATTATGCCCACCTACTTAGTCATAGGGGTGTTAAAAGAAAAAGTATTTACCTGTAGATAAAACTTTATACAAATCTTTGAGTCTTTCAGTCTTTCAGCTTGATTTCGAGCACCAGTTCCACATTATTTGGTCACGTGATTTGGGGCAAAATGTTCTCTAAGCCCCAGATTTCTCAACTACTAAGTGGGAGCAATAATAATACTTCCTTCACAGGGCTGTTATGAAGATTAAATGACAGGATGCACGTACACCACTTAATCAGCTCTGGCACATATGAAATTCTCAGTAAACAGTGACAATTATATAGAAGTTTCTAACCTCAGTGTTCCCATTGTCTGATGCGAAACCAGGAAGGGACTTTGTGAAGCTACATGTGAATGGCTTGATAGAATAGTTGGCACTGGAAAATGAGGTACCAAATTAAAAACTGCAGGTGCCCAGACACTATTCTTCTTCTCAGACATAATTAACTTGGGCTGGGTTGTGGATTCTGCCAAGAAAAATGACTACAAGTTTCTCCCTGTCTGTTCATCCTGAAGGTGTCAACTAAAGCGTAGCCTGCTCAGACTAGTTACCTGCCCAGACTAGTACCTACAGGCTGAGATGGGACACCCTGAAGGCAACAGTATCCTTCTAACCCCCTCAGCCTCACAGCTCTGATGTGGATCTTTATTTTGAAGAAGGATTCTCTGAACATGCTGCTTCTCCAGGAATGTTACAGCTGACCAGACTCCTTCAAAGCAGTCTTTCCTTCACAGGCAGCTTATATGAAGCCCCCAAATCAGACATGCTTTTACAGCCATGAAGTAGCAAGAAAAGACTTTTATTCCCCAAGACTCCCAGAATATGAACTCCAGATGAGATCAAAGGTAGTTCTTTGGGTGGGAATTGCAAATACAAGACTGGTATCTCCAGCATTACGTGTTCCTGCTCCAGGAGCAATGAAACTCCACATGTGAAAACAAATACTCCCATTAAAATAAAAAGACCCCACTGTGTTGCCATCCTTCTAGTGTCCCACCAATGCCTTTCCCCCCACAACTCACATGAGTTTTAGGGAAAACAGGATGAGATGTGTCAATTTTAATTTAACCCTTAGGAGGGCAACAGATTGCTGTGTGGTATTAACTGTGCAGTATTGTTCCTGGTAATTGAGGTGGCTGAAATTGCACCACACACACACACACACACACACACACACACACACACACACACACACACACACAGCTTCACAAAAGCTGGGATTTGGGGGTTTTCCCTTTACAGTGAGAAAAGGGAGAAGAGGCTAAGCTGTGGGAGACGTGAAATATAATCTGTGGTCCTTGGCTTACAGCAAAAAAGACTCACTAACTTGAAAAATACTGAAATCTTCCCCCAGTTCCTGAGGATATTTTACACATATTTCTCCTGACTTAGGTCAAGGTATTAGAAAGACTTTCTGAAAGAGTGGAACTGATTAACTCAAGCTCTTACCCAGACTGATTCAGGACAAAGAATAATGATACAAAAGAACAGGTTGTGATGTTGAGTAAGAAGAGAGGGCAAGGCTTACGGTTTCATGGTACCAATAAGCTTAAGCCTTTTATTTTCCGCTAAATCCTTGAATTTCTAATTTAGAAGTTCACCAGCTTGCTGGTCCTGGCCAAAGGAAATGTAATAAACTTATTAACATTTTTTCCCAATTCTGCAGTCAAGTTGTTTTTTATCTTTTTATTTTTGTTGGTGGGGATGGGGCATAACTTTTTATTTTCAAACTTACAAAATATTTGCAAGCCAAGTTGCTTTATCAGTTACTATTTTTATGTGTGTAGATAATTTTTTATGAACCCCATAGGACTAAGTTTCATACATCATGCCCGTTTCCTCCTAAATACTTCTGTGTGTACTTCCTAAGAACAAAAGCACTCTGCCGTAACCACAGTGTAATAAATAAAATCAGGAAATCTATAAATTATTTTTTAATCCACAGCCCAAAATCCAATTTTGCCATTTGTCTTAGTGACATTCTTTATACACATTTTTTTTCAGCCCATAATTCAATCCAACATCATGCCTTGAATTTAGTTATCATGTCTCATCAGAGTTGTCTTTAATTAGGGTATCATCAGTATTCATCCTTTTCAACTGAAAATCTGACATGTCCCAGTGTAAGAAAGTTTCCCAAATGAGACCTGATTGTGCCAAGCTTCCGTGTCTGTAGCTAGAATTTGTGCTCGATGGCTGGGGTCTCCTGGCAGCTCTCAAAACCCAGAATGATTACCCTCTCTAGTCAGTCGCTCACTAAATGAACCTCTCCTTCCTTCATGTCATCCAACAACCATTTGTCTTAATCAGTCACGGTCTGTTATAGTCACAAAAGTGCTGACCCATAAAAAACAATCCGCTCAAAAATCAGGTTGCTTTCCTTTCAGACACCATCAACACCCTTGCTATGTAAACCAACATGTCTGCTTATTTGGCCAGGAGAAAAAGAGGAGGAGAACAAAGACATGATTACAATTCCAACGCGAAAATACTGGGAAATAAAATGTTCATTTCTGAATTAAATTGAAGTTACTTCCAGCCTCCCATGGCCCGTGTATTCCTCATCTCTTTTGTGTGTTAAACAGCTTAACGGACAAGCACAACGCTTGATAAGATACTTGGAACCACACGCTTTTCCCCTTAAATAAAAATGTATATGTAATGTTATATTTCCTTAGCCCCTCCCAATGACTAATGAATTCATACCATAGCATTCTAGAAAACAACAAGGAATTATTATTATTAGTAGTAGTATATATGATAAATTATAATTCTATAGGGAAACCATTAGTTTGGGGATTTTTTTTTTAAAGTATTCCATAAGATCACAGAATTCAAGACCTGGTAGAGACCATAAAATCTCAAAGACCTCAATCTCCTCATTTACAAATAATGACCATGTAACTCAGAAAGGTTAGGTGACTTGCTCAAGGATGCACAGCTAGCTAGCTAATAGGAGAGCCAAGACAAACACAAATCTTTTAACAGGCCACATAGGACCCTTGCCACTGAGGGATGCGGCAAAAGACAGATATAGCCCATTTAAGCTGTGTGAAAAACAAATATTTAAAAATTAAATCCTATTTTGGATGTGCTAGAGAATATCACAAATAAAATGAAAAATAGAAATTACTCTTTTATTCAGAGAGGCTAACTTATACAGTGACTTCTCTGATTTAGTTTTAATAAAGTTTATATTTTCAAATCATATTTCTTCAAAAGTGGAATCTTAAGTTTTTAGAGCAATTTACACTAGGTCCCAGAATGCTTAATAGTTTAAAAAAGCTTAACATCAATCCTTGGCAGTCCTTAAATTAACTACTGTTTTACTCCACTGAGGCAGACCTGGAAATTCTCTAAAGGCTTTAGGGAGAGAGAACAACCTTCAGAACTACACCCAACCACTAAAACAGGAGTTTAGGAGACAAAAATCAAGGTCCAGCTTGGCATTTACCTCAACATTCACTTTCAGGGAGTGTCCTCTGTGTCAACCTCTGAGTCTCTGTCGTCTGTAACCGAACATGGCTGCTCTGAGTTTTCCTTGACGTCTTTGGGTCTTTCATTGTGGTTGAAAATTTGGTACCAGAGCCGTCAGCAGGGCCCTCACAAATTTATCTGTGGAATAAAATGAAAGCAGTGCTCAGAGGGGACAGATACTGGCAAGAATAAAATTTCTTAAGTCCACACACTTAGTTGTCACTTAGTTGTAAAGCCAAGCCAAAAGCTACCGTCTTTGAACTCTTCATCTGTTTCCCCAATGCCCCGTTACCAGGTGTGCTGCTTGGGTTCTGAAGCGAGGCAGACACGAAGTCAAGTCCTAGCACTATCTCTTGATAACCGTGTGATCTTGGAAAATTATTTAACCTCTCTCAGGCTTCGTTTTTGTGGTAAAATGTCAATGAAGATATCTATCTTAGAGAATTGTGACAAAGAGTAAATTCTCTGCTCTTAGAAGATATTTTTAAAATGTAGCTTCACTGGACTACATAACAGGCTTTTCCTAAGGTTTACCAGAGGCTGGGGGAGGAGTAAAAGAGCTTGTACAGTATCACAAAATGAATCAAAAATGATAGATGAGTTATCACTCTTTGCTACATGTAAAGTTTGACTTTCCCCTTGTACTGAAAATAAGACTTTCCATTCTAGAAAAATCCTCTTCAATGATTATGCCATTAAGTTTCTGTTTCTGGAGGGAAAATTATAAACTCTCTGAAGAAACTAATTCTCACTCCATCAGCCACAGCCTTAATAGGGGGTTAGCAAGTTCATTAAAAAAAAATATTAAGATTTACATCTGGGGGAAGGCTAGAGATTTCGGGGTGGGGGGTGGGGGTGTGGAGACCAGCCGTCTACCTCATTAATATTCTTTACTATGCAACACATTAACCATCCCTGGCGTTCAAAGATCCCGGAAGTAATCGGCACACACTAAGTTTCCATAAGCACCTTATATTGCCTAGAGGGCCCACTGGCTATAAGCCAACTGGGAAATTTTCAAGTTACTACAGAGACTGGCAAATACTGAGAACCTGTTAGATAGCTGAATACCTGTGATTCATACTTGTCTTCTCAGAATATGCAAAAGTCAAACCACAAATGAAGAGAAATTTGATGTAATATTATCTGATGCTAGCTGGTATCAGCTACTAACTAATACTAGAGAAATGTTGGGTTGTCGGAAAAGTCATGACGTATTTTTTTCTATGTTTTTCGTTGCAAAAATGCATCACGACTTTTCCGACGACCCAATACATGCCTTGTCAGGATAAGCCTTAGTGCTTGATAACTGTCTATGGGAATTTGTCTATGGAAATTTATCTTGACTAAATCGTGTTCCTCCGCATGTGTTCTTAGAAGAAATAGGATAAATAACCTCAGGAATATTCCTCCTAGAATCTGGGGCCCCATAGGAAAAGAAAGGAAAAAAAAATTCTCAGAGGACAAACTTTTGATTAGCTCCATCCAGACGACCCAGAGATGTGTCAAATCATACCCCAGCCAAGTTCAGTGATTAGACCTTTGAGGATGCTGAGTATTCCCTCTACAGGATGTGGTCTGGTGACTGAATTTTAGGTCAAAGTTCAGTTTTATCCATGGTTATGTCAGCTAGTCAGTGACCTTGGGGAAATCTCTTCAGCATGCCAATCTTCAATTTCACTTTCAACCAGTTGTCATTTCTGACCTGTTGGGTCAGATTCTTCCTGTCCTGTTCTCCCATCTGAGAACCAGGTTCCATCGACCACATCCTCTTTGCCAAGACACTCCTCCCTTGGCCTGCCCCAGCCTTGCTTTACCCCTCCAGCTAAGGTAACACCTAGTTATAAACTAAATGTCAAACTATGGCTTGTCTGAAGCGGAGATGCCTTTGCTTGTTGGGACACACCTTTCTCAGGTACCCTGAGGCCCAGCAGCCAGGTGGAAGGATCACTGCCACTAAATTCTTGGTGGTCCAATCACCTAGACTCATGTGTAAGGCATCCTTAAGACAACATACACACCTATAGGAGGGTGAATAGATTGTACTTGCTAAATAACGTCAGAAAAAGTTCAGTCCTGAGAGAAAGCTATTACATAAACGCAGGTTATAACAGTAATACTGATCTACACCCAGCTCTGGAGGCTCAGATTTGCTGCATAAAGATCTCCTGCGTGAAGGCCAAAAGACACTGAGTAATATCCTGCTGGGTAATTAATTTTCTATTCAGACTGATGCTATTGATCCAGATGACACGAGGATGTTAAGACATGGTGAGCAAGAGGGAAGTGTTTACAGCATGCAGGAAAAGCATCCAGAGATGAAGAGTGCACACAGCAATGAAGTTAGGCGGAAATATCACAAGAAGTGAGTCCTCCTAGAAAGGCTATTTGTAGAGATGTCTACTACTCTGTTTAACAAACATTTATTGAGTGCCTCTTACGTGCCCAGCACTATCCTATGCACTCAACCCTGAGGTAAACAAGCCATGGGCCTTGCCCAGGAGGAGTTCATGCTCTTGCACCATGTTGTTTACACTTTGCTACGTGTCCAAATCACCTGGCTCTTTGTTAAAACTATTAATAGAGATTCCCATCCCCGCCAGATTAAAGGTCTAAGGATGAGGCCTGGGAATCTTTAAGTGTCACAGGTGTCTCTGATGATTTGATGACCAGCCAAGTTTGGGGAAATGCTGATCGAGTGAAACAATTAAACATCTGATGAGTAGAAGCACCATTTTCTCTTTAATCATAAAAATAATTTATGCAATTTCTCAGCAAAATGAAGACCACTCAACTCATTTCCCACATACAATGGCCCATTCTTAATCTTATACCTTCTTTGGTCCCCAGGGCTTAAAACCGGGCAAAGAATAGAATTAATAAACATGGTTAAATAAATACCAAAGTGGATGAAAGAGAGAGAAGAGAGAGAGAAGACAGAGAAAAGAAAGAAGAGAGAGAGGAGAGAGAGAGAGCAACAGGAAGAGAGGGAGAGAGAGATGGAGAGGGAGAGGGAGA